>NC_135540.1:118345566-118649649 GCF_045843805.1 Urocitellus parryii | reverse complement strand
CAATCTTGAATCTTAACTCATCAAATGTTATTCTGTACAGTGTTCTGTAGGTATATTAGTTTTGTTATGTCAACCTTGGTTAACTCATCTGTAAAATGAAAGTAATATTAGTTCTTTTTAAAATTTATTTTAATTAGATATATAAGAAAGCATAATGCATTTTGATCCATTGAACACAATTGCAGCACAACTTTTCATTTCTCTGGTTGTACATGATGTAGCGTTGCACCACATGTGCAGTCATACATGTACCTAGGGTAATAATGTGCTTCACATTCTACCATCTTTCCTGCACCCATACTCCCCTCTCCTCCTTGCCCTTCTCTTTGCCCAAAGTTTCTCCAACCTTTGTTTTTTTAGGGGATTGTCTTACCTTACTTAGCATGATATTCTGCAACTTCGTTCATTTATCTGCAAATGCCATAATTTTATTCTCTTTTAATGATAAGTAATATTCCATTGTGTATATATACCACAGTTTCTTCATTCATTCATCTATTGAAGGACATCTAGGTTGGTTCCACTATGAACATTGATGAGCCTGCATTACTATAGTATGCTGATTTTAAGTCCTTTGAATATAGACTCTGGAGTGGGATAGCTAGATCAAATGGTGGTTCTATTCCAAGTTTCCTAAGGAATCTCCATATTGCTTTCTAGAGTGGTTGCACAAATTTACAGTCCCAACAGCAATGAATGAGGGTGCCTTTTCCTCCATAGCCTCCCAACACTAATTTTTTCATTATATTCTTGATAACTGTAATTCTCACTGATGTGAGATGAAATCTTGGAGTAGTTTTGATTTGTATTTCTCTAATTACTAGAGATGTTGAACAATTTTTATATATTTGTTGATCAATTGTACGTCTTCTTCTGAGAAGTGTCTGTTCAGCTCCTTAGCCCATTTTTTGATTGGGTTGTCTGTTTTTTGGTGTTAAGGTTTTTGTGTTCTTTATATATTCTGGAGATTAGTGGCAAAATTTTTTCTTCAAAAATGCAGGCTTTCTCTTCACCTCATTGATTCTTTCTTTTGCTGAGAAGAAGTTTTTGAGTTTGAATCTGTCCCATTTATTGATTGTTTATTTTATTTCTTGTGCTTTAGTAGTCTTATTAAGGAAGTTAGAACCAAATCCAACATGAGAAAGATTTGGGCCTACTCTTTCTTCTATTAGGTATAAGGTCTATGGTATAATTCCTAGGTCCTTGATCCACTCTGAGTTGATTTTTGTGCATGGTGAGAGATAGGGATTTATTTCATTTTGCTGTATATGGATTTCCATTTGTCCCAGAACCATTTGTTGAAGAGGCTATCTATTCTCTAAAGTGTATTTTTGGTGTCTTTGTCTAGTATGAGATAACTCTGTTTATGTGGGTTTATCTCTGTGTCTACTATTCTGTACCATTTGTCTACATGTCTATTTTGGTGCCAATATCTTGTTGTTTTTGTTACTATTGCTCTGTAATGTAGATTAATGTTGATGTGATAAATAGTTGCCTATATTTGCTCTATTATCTCTTTGTTGGAGTGAGACATTTTTGCCTGTATTTTCTCACTTATGTTATTCTTTAATTTGTAGATCATTTTAATTATGTATTTTCTGAACTCCTTTTCTGACATTTCATCAAATGTGCTATCCATGAATTCCTTTTTTATAGTATCTTGGGTTTGGGGGGCACTTTCTTCCCTTGACTTTTCATGTTGTCTATGTATTTTCCTTTCTTGCAGTGTAGCTCTGAGGTATACAGTTACTACCCTATAATCTTGTAGTATCCCTGCAGAATACCTATATCTCACTTTGGTTTTGGGCTTCCTGTCCCTAACCAGCATCGCAGGATGGATGCTAATGCAACTAAAGGTGATGTTGGCAATAGCGGAGGTATCTCAAGACATCAGTGGGGGTGTCCCAAGGTGGATGCAACCACTTTCAGAGATGGGGCTGAAAAGATGGGCTGACTAATTAGAGACAGCTGCCTCTAGTCCTTATCTGTTGTCCCAAGGTGGAGGCTACTGTATGGGGAGGGGAATGTCAATGGCTGTAATGTCCCAAAATGGAGGAGGGCCAGGTCTGGGCTGTGGCATGGATCTGTCAGTAGGCAAGGGTAGTTGGGAGCTTGACTCCAGCATGGGTCTGCTGGCTGGTAGTGGAGTCCTGCACCTAACCTTAGCCTGGGCTCCATGCGGGTTAGCAGAGGAGGTGCAATATTTAACTCTTAAAGCATATATTCTGTTAAGTTTAAATGTCTAAATATATGGTGAACATAGTGATGGCTGGCAGGTAGAAAAAATTTTATCATACATGTGCAATTGTCTCTTATTCATTAGAATATAAATTCCACAACTCAGGGAATTTTATGTTTTGTTCAGAGCCACATTCTTAGAACTCATTGAGCACTTAGACAGCAGTGTTAGATTGCTAAGTATTATTTGAAGGAACAACTGAAAATTTCAAGAAATTGTAATAAGGACCATGATGTGTTGCCTGGATTCCTCACTTGATATTCAGAGATCAAAGCCCTGGAAGCTGGGTGGCTAAATGCCTTCAGGAATTGCCTGAAGCAGAAAAAAAAAAAAAAAAAAAAAAAAAAAAAAAAAAAAAAAAACACTTGCCTTTGCCATGTTCCTGACCAGAAGATTCCACATTGACTATTCAAGGCCAGGAAATATAGGTGTGCCCCACCAACTAACATTCTGTGGAAGTACAAAATTGGCTAACACATTTTTGGGGGCTGTATTTCCTTTCAGCTTTTGACTAAGCTCAACTAACTTCCTTCACACCTTTTCACTGGTGTTACATCCTAAAACACTCCCTAATAATCTTCCTATGTCCATAGCTCCATGTTGAGGTTGAGGTTTGTTGCCTAGGGAACCAATGGGAAACAGTGTTTAAAAACACTACCTTCACAAATGTGCTTCTTAAGCTGCCTTACAATTAATATTTCAAAACTATGTGTGCATATACATACATAATTTATTATGTCTGTTAAAATCTAATATAATTCTATTCATTTGATATTAAATTTTTTAAAGAGATGAAAAAAAGAAAGAAAAAGAAAGTTGTAAAGCACAAGTCTGGGAATCAATGTCTATTATTAATTTATTGCAAATGGCAGTCAGGTAGAGATAGAGTGACTCTAGTATGACTTTCTTCTTCCTTATTCCAGGGGAATGATTTTAAGGAGCATTTGTTTATACGAATTCAAATGTAGCAATATATCAAAAGAATAAACTATCAAATCAGATATGGTTTGTCAAATGAGCAACAAGTCCTATATATAAAGAGTCAAGGTACAGGTTCTTATCATATCTTCAGAGAAAGGAGAAACATCAGATTGTTAGCATTATCAGTGATTGTTAGTATCCTTTACTTATATAAAGGAAAAATTGATGACAATATGCATGAGGAATTACTTCCTAAACACACCCAAGACTGTCTATCACAATTCAGGTACTCAGATGGTAACATCAAATCTATGAAGAAAATATTTTAATCTCTCTCTCTCTCTCTCTCTCTCTCTCTCTCTCTCTCTCTCTCTTTCTTTTTTAGTACTTGGGGTTGAATACAGGTGTGCTCTGCCCGGGAACAATAAGATCCCATTAAGTGACCCAGGCTGTCTTGGAACTTGAAATCCTCCTGATTTAGCTTTCAGGGTTCTTCTGGGCTTAAAGGCACCATTGTAATTGAAAAAAAAAATAGAATTTCAAATAAAGATAGAAAGAAATTAATTGTATTTATTATGCATGTAACTTGTTCTGGTTATTATTTCAAATACTCTTTCGAAAAACTTGAACATGAAGCCAGACACAATAGTGCATGCCTGTAATCCCAGTGGTTCAGGAGGCTGAGGCAGAAGGATAGTGAGTTCAAAGCAGATGGTTATTTATTAATGATTATCAACCAACTGGTTAGTAATATTGTTAGAGTCTGTAAACAAGTCTGGATGGAGCCTGGCAAAATGCCAGAGGGAGTGGTTTGTGAAGTAAAGCCAGCGAGCCATTAAGTGTGGAGATTCTATATTGGTTGACTGCTGTATCTAGTTTATGTTAATTAGATAAGCTGTGTGGAATGTATAAATACCTCTGTTGTTCTACAAAAAACTGCTCCCATTCTGTAGCCGGACTGCAGCATAATATCACATAACAAAGAAAATTTCTTTATCCATATCATATAAGATAATACATTTGAAAAATTTTATTTTTATTAAGATGAAAGTACTGTTATGTAACCCTATTATCTGGGAGTAGTAGGTAATAAAGTGTAGACATTTTGCAATTAGATTTCTTTGGTCAACTTACAGGGAGACATTGAGTAGATTAAGAAAATTGGGAAGACTAAACAGCAACTTGGGGCTGGGGATGCAGCTTGGTGTAAAGCCCTTGCCTAGCATGTGGGAAACCTTGGGCTTAATCTCCATCTCTGCAAAAGCATAAAGTCCCCGGCTCATTGTAACTAGTCAAAACTATTCGATGAAACAAGATATTTCATTATTGAGATTATACTTATCACATTCTTCTGTTTGTAGAAGCCTTCTTTCTTCTGTTGATTCAAGGACTCAGAGTTATCCAAAAGCTGTTAACATTGAACATAATATCACAAAATATGTAATTATGTCACAGAACATACACAAAACCATGAATTGTCATGACTAGCATATCCTTTAGATTTTATGTTTATTAGTCCCTTTTTTCAAAGAAAATATAAAAGTTGTAGCAGGTGAGCAACATATGCTTATATTTATAAACAATTTAGAATAAACGAATGAACAATAATCTGGTATTAAACATTATTCTGATACTATCAACAATTTAGAGGTTTTTAGTTTTACATTTTTCAGAAGTTTATGCTTGGGAAGTTGAAAAAGGAGGATGTATTTCTCTAAGCAGCTTTGGGCTCAAGGTAGTGTGGTTTTTATTCTTAGCTCATTTACCTTACCTGACTTCTGGTAATGATATGGGTTCAAACAAATGTTTTGCACCTGCATAGAAGAAACGGCCAGAAATGAAGCCTAAATATCATGTCAAGAGGAACAAGGACTATGTAGGGCAATCCTAACTCCTGGGCTCTCCATGTGCTCCAGAATAGATTAAATGCTTGAAAAGAAAGAATATGTCTTGGCAGCATTGCTAGATCTATATCCCCAGGGCAAAATTGAAGACATAGTTGCATTCAATACAGACATAGATCTTCTGAAAGATATTTTCATAAGCAAGCATTGCAGGCATTCAACTGTGCGTGCCAAGAATACCTCATGAAACAGAGTTCAAGCCTGGAATGAACATGCTAGAATACAGAGGAGACTGTTGAAACAGTAACTGCTTCAGTGACACCCATAACAGCAGGAGATGACAACAATGGTAGTATCAGCAGCAAAGAAAAGGGCTATTTTTCCATTTATAAATGCAATTGAACATATGGCTAGCTTAATTAGGACTTTTCTCATTAACTCAGAATAGGCTGTCTCTATTGAAGCACCCTCGATAGAAAATCTGCATGAATAACGATCTATAGGTTTGCAAAAAGACCATTTAATAAGTTGGAAACCATGAAGTCAGCTATGAGCATCTGTGCAACATTTGCTGATTTTCCCCATATTTAGTCATTCTCAGCTTTGTTCCAAGAGACCTCCCACTATATTCAAAACTCCCATTGATAAGGGTGGTTCATTTAATGTTGCCTTTGTAGATTCTGCCTGCAGCTAGAAGTTTGAGCATCATTTAAACATAAGAAAATATTAGCTGAACTGTGTGCAAAGAATGTATAAGTTTGCATGATGTAAAAATATAAATGCTACATGCGAAAAATTGAAAGTGTATAGAAGTTTAGTAGATTAAAGAGGAATGAAGGGAAGGGAGGGGTTAGGAACAGCAAAGACAGTGGAATGATTCTGACATAATTTTCCTATGTTACATGTATGAATACATTACAGTGAATCTCCACATCTTGTACAACCATAAAACTAGGTTCCAAATTAGAATAAGATAAACTCCATGTTTGTATAAATGCATCAAAATATACTCTACTTTTGTGAGTAACTAAAAAGAATAAATTTTACAAAAGAAAGCTAACACCACTGAAGAATTCTTTCTTTCCCCTCCACAGAATGAAAGTGAATATGTTATTAGCATTTTAACCTTGTATGGGACAGAACTGCCTTATAATGACGGCATCATTTTTAGGTGCAAGGCATTCTATTGTTTTGTATGTTTTGTTTTTGGTTTTGAGTATCTAACATTTAGGATTTGAAGAGTGGCACAGATAGAAATCTGGTTAAACAGCAAATTCCTTACAATCACAATAATCCAGATGAACGTGGGCAAAAAAAACAAAGTGGATGCAAATAAATAGTTCATGCAGGAAGTTAAGAACCCCTGATTTCAGAAATAACAGACCTGATTTCAAATATCTGTTATTCGGTTTTCATCTTAGACAAATCATCTTCATTGAGATTATCTTGTAATGAAGAAGATTGGAGATGATATCAGTACCCTGCTCCACTGGGTGTTTGAGAGTGGTAAACATGAAAATGGACTTAAAATATTTAACACAGACTTACCAGAGAAGAGACGGATGATGGTGTGGTTTTATGGCTAGTAGTACTTAGATTTAATGTGTAAATTGTTGAATTTGAGAACCAGTTTTTTTTTACTATTATTATTATTACTGTCATTATTCATAAAGATGGGACCATAGGCTCTGTAGTTCTGCCATAGAATTTTCCAACTTGTTGTGATTGTCCTATTTGGCTAATGTACTTACTAAAAGTTCCATTCTCAAAACTTCCCTTTGATATTTCAACTGATAGAAATAGAGCAAGGCATGGAAATGGACATATTTTGGAAACACAGGCCATGTGGCTTGAAATTAAGCACAATATAAGCTCGCAATTCTTGATGTATTTTAGCAAATTAAATACTATGCTGGAAATAGAATACAAAGTCAGTTTGTTTCCTCATATTTTTAAAATAAGTGAAAACTAAAAACTTTTTTACCTGTAACTAAGACTAAATATTTACTCACATTCTGATACAATGAATTTTTAATGGAAAAACAAACACCTAAAATACTCCTCAGGGTAAAATGAGTACAAATCATTTTAATTAACAACAGTAGCAACAAAAATAACCTTAATGCAATGCTTATTATTTTACTTCATAATATTCTGAATAGCCTTGAAACTCAAGTTAATGATATTGATTCTAAATTTGTAGCTTACAAAAATGCAGGGAAATGTCCATGGAGTTATTTAGATATTGTACACTGATTACCTTTGAATAACTCTCTTCTGTCATTAATATTTATACACCATTGCTATTCACTGTTTTCCAAGGGGAAAAAAGTCTTTATTAATAATAACAAACCCTAAAACATCTCCATTTGATTTCAGGAAATGAAGTTCCTGGTTGACAATAAAATATCTGAATGCCTCTGAATTTCACTTGTCCTTAATAAATTTCATTCTAATCATTTTACTTGTTGGTCTTTTTGTTGATCTGGAGTAAAAATTCTTTATTTTTCTTCAAGTGAATAAAACATGATGGGGTGTTTTACAAATAGTGTTTGAAATTCTAAACACATCAAATATTTGGCTTAAAAATTAAGATTCTCAATAAGGCATAAACAAGTTGTTTTCCAGGGTTCCCCATTTTTTCTTACTCTCTCTATACTGTTAGTAATTATCTTGAAGAAGGGGCTCAGTTCAATCTTGTGGTCTTGTTTCTCCAAAGCTGTTAACAAAGTAGCAATCTCCTCTGAGGAGGATTGTTCTAATTCAAAGAACTTCAAATAGAAAAATGAAGATAATGAAGTCTCTCTCCAGCTTACCTAGGTCCTACTTCAGTATTTCAGTTTTTAATCTAAATACCAACTCTTGAACAGAGAATTTATGTTAAAAAATTATCTGTTATCTTTTTAGATAATACTATAATTTTTAATTTTATAATATCACTGCTAGCTATTTTTTTTACTGTGTGTGTGTTTGTGTGTGTGTGTGAGAGAGAGAGAGAGGGGGGAGAGAGAGAGAGAGAGAGAGAGAGAGAGAGAGAGAGAGAGAGAGAGAGAGAGAAATTTCCTGGCATTTCCATTTTTAAATTGAGCAATTTGTTGAAAGTCACGAAATTACTGTGAAATTACAAATACAAGTTTAACATCAAAGACGTTTTCCTTTTTGTATCTGCAATAGAATGTTCTTTACACCAAGACAGAATTTAAGTGTGCATCTTCTGTATATTTCTTCCCTTTATGGTTGTTGGGGAAACTCTTGGATTTTTATATTTCTGCACATTTTGAAGCAAAAACACTGATTTAAGTTTGTTCTAGACCATCTGTTCAAGGAGGTCTGTGTAGTGAACAAAACTGGTACAGAAATACTGTCTTCCTCAAGAGCTAAGGGCATGCATCTTCTGGCCTTATAAAAGATTTGGGTTCTCTAATATAAGGGAGCCCAACTCACTGTAATGTAACTCAATATGTGCACAGGATCCTCTGAACCTCTTTGCAGGACTGTAAGAAATGCTCTGGTTATTGTCATTGTTGTGATTAACAGATTGTTAGTTTTTTTTTTTTTTTCTTAAACTAAAAAGACAGGTAAGAGACATACTCATGAAAATGTGGCATATTAAATTGTTGGTTTGCAAATATGAGAGATATAAAATACTTCATGGTCCTTCATAAATGTGAATAATTTTTGTATGAGCTTCTTTTCAATTGTCCTGAATATAATCTCAGTGGCATTTCTTGATGACCTAGTTAATGGACATTCTGATATTAATGGGGTCCTTAAAGGAAAGGAAAACTTAAAAGGGTCATTTTTTTGTTGTTGTTGTCATAAAGTATGTGCTTTAATTTCCAAAATCAAAGACTGAAAATTGGGAAAAGTAAGTTAAATATGCCAATGAGATCTGTGATAATATAAGGGTGTTCTTGCAAATTCATTCTGTTCTGTTCTAAGTCCATCTGTATCTACTTTTGATTCTAATCAGATATAATTGCTCTCAGGGGTAAAGCCTTATTTTCTATTTTTTCTAAATGTTCCCAAAACAAAGAACATTTCTAAGTCACACATTAATTTTTTAAATTGATAGACAGTTAGGAATTCAGGGTATTAAAAACTTTCAAAAAAAAAAAAAAGAAATTCTGAGTAGCAATAGCAGGAGGAAGAGAGAGAGATCATAGATAATGATTTTCAAAGCATTCAGAGAGTTATCACATTTAGTATAAAGAGGAATAGCAGAGATTATGCTTCAAAGATAAAAATTAATGTGAGAAAGAAAAGCAAGGTAGAGAAGAAAGTCTTAGATGTCAAGAGTTTTACTGGAATTTCTCTCCCCCTAATTTGATCTATTCTAAAACAGCCTATGAAAGTATATTTATTTTCTTTTCATTTTTTTTTTTAATATATGCTTCTTCCTATGTTTGAGAAATCCTCTCTTCCCACTGGGCCGCAAAGCCCTGCTTCCTTTAATCTGTTGATGAACCAGTTTTTCCATGACTATGTCAACATTTTACCTTGTTAAAACATAATTTCCATCAATGAAGTTGAATTAATTGATCCAATTCATTAACCTCATCTTTTCCATCTCTCAAATACTACTTCCACTTCCCATTTATATATTTTGTTCTTTTTTTCCTTCGTGTGTACATTCCATTTAATGCATCATCCCCTTGGGCTTATGGATATGATTTATACATTTTCCTTTGATTTGTTATTAGATACAGAGGGATAGAGGCAATGATTTACACTTCCTTTGAACCCCGTTCCAGAAGGGCGCTGCTAAATGAGGAGGATAATGTGCTATCTTCAGCACACTGTGGTCCTGCTGCCTCCCTTCTGATAGTCTTAATCTCTGCATTCAGATGCCAACTGAAAAAAAAATATGTTACAGCATTGGTCACATTTATTTTTATTCAATTTGATTCTTTCAATTATTTTTGTAATTACCACTAGAAATAATTTCCATCCAAGAAGAAATGAGATACATGGAGTTGTGACATTTTAGCTTAATGCTACCAGACAGTGTTTCTAAAGCTAAAAATCTACAGAGTTGATGCCAGGAAGAATTAACATGCAGCTCAATATTATCCTCCAGGGGAAGAAAGCCAAGAAATTGTGTGGCTTGCCAAAACCCTGTAACCTTTTAATGTGAGCCCTGTCTTTCAGTTTTATTTGTTATATTTTGCAGAGAAAAACAGTCAAAACTCACGATTTATGACAAAGGACTGTTGCTTGCAAGTGAGACAGGAAAATAAAAGAAAATCAGTACAATCTCGTTTGGTGTTTTGAACTGCATAAGATCTTCTATGTTACTTAAAGGGCATTTTCTGGTGTCTAGAATCTGCAGACACTGGTCACTGGACTTCCTCCTGGGACAGCATGAATTTCATCATCTCCTACACCTTCTTCACCAACTACTGGCCCATAGGCTTTATCTTGTCTCCCAACCACTGTTCTGACATGCTAGCAGCATGGCCAGTGTCTTTGCTGGTGCCAGGGGCTTAGATCTCTGTGTTCTGTTCCAACAACTTCCAGGGCAGCTGGGAGATCCTGGAGCCTCATGGAAAATATGGATGTGGAAACTTACATAATCCAGAGTGAGGAGACCATGAAAGACCTAAATGATCACTTAATCTCTTACCTGAACAGAGTAAGGAGCCTAGATACATAATGGAGGCTGGAGAGCAAAAACCAGGAACATCTGGACAAGAAAGTTCCCTAGGGTCAGAGACCAGGAGCATATTTCAAGATGGGTGAGGAACTAAAGGCACAAATCTTTGTTAAGTTTTCTAGGCAATTCCCTCATCATTCTGCAGATTAACAGTGCTTGTTTTGCTGCTGATGACTTTGCATTCAAGTATGAGTCAGACCTGGCCATGCCCCAGTCTCTAGAGATGTATATCTGTGGGCTTCACAAAGTTATTGATGACATCAGTATCATTCACCTGGAGATGTAAATTGAGACATTCAAGAAGGAGCTGAAGTTCACGAAAAACCACAAGGAGAATGTCTGCAATAGGTTTATAAATAAATTGGTCCAACAAGTCAATTTCCCATCTGAAACAATATTACTAAAGTTGTAAACAGTGTTATTTTGGACTCATTACTACCCTGTGCTTATCCACACTTCTTCCATGTTCAATGATGGTATTTCGTAGATTTAAAATAACTATTGTAGGAGAATTTATACCACAGAAATCACCAAATACTCTACTAGGACTTTTTTAGTTTACTGTTTCCTGCAGAACTGGTTTAAGGTAAAGCAGAAATTTACAGCTAAATATACAGATATAGAATCATTGGATATTGTTAAAACTCATTTGTTAAACATGTTAAAGCATGCTCACCTTATGCAATCTTACAGAAGTAAGATACCTGATTTGCAGAGGTTTACATAGAAGAATCAAACAGTGGCACTGAAGGTATACCTCAGTGTTAAGAACACATTTATCACATGTTATATCCTAGGTTTAATCCCTAGCACCACACACACACATACACACACACACACACACACACACACACATACCACATGCATCAAATAGTGTAGATGTAAATTGGCTCAATACTTTTTTATTCTAACACTTCTTACCCAGAAACTTGTTAAAGAAAAATTATAAGAAACAATTAGAAGTTACTAATCATCTGTAGAAATTCTGTTCTCTAAAGTACAGCTATAACCAAGATGAAATAAATGAAAAACTGTTTTAAAGTTATTTTCACATTTTTATTCTTTTAAAATATTTGATTTGAAAAGTAATATCATATACCAGTGATCATTTATAAAAACATTCATTTAAAAATCTTGTTCAGAGTATTACAGTGGTTTTTTTAAAGTATTTATTTATTTACTTATTTCAGTTGTAGCAGGACACAATACCTTTATTTATTTATTTTTATGTAGTGCTGAGAATTGAACCCAGGGCCTCGAACATGCTAGGCGACCGCTTCCTGCTGAGCCACAACCCCAGTCCACTACAAAGTTTTGGTTTTTTTCTTAAAAGAAATTTGCTAAGTGCGTAAAGAATGTTTTTATTCACAACTTATTAAAGCACTACTTAATTTGTTTAGCATATAACTTTCAAATTTTTAATTGATGCCTTTTTACAAAAGATTGTATATTCTTTCCTCTATAGTGTGTATATTAGTTTATAACAATGTGCTTATTTAATTACTAGACAATATTTTTTCTCTCAGAGAGTGACCTAATTCTGTTTTGCTTAAGTTGTATCTCAAGGACTGACATAGAGTCTGAAGAACAATAAATCTTTGAAAGAATAAACAAACGAATAGTATAAAAAGGTAATAAACTACCTTTAGTATACTCCTTAAATATTTCTTCTTCCCAAATAATTTGCACCAAATAGAACAATTTCATGATTCTCATGTTGACTCTATCCTTTTATGTCTTGTATTTGGAATATTATCCTCTGACTAGATCATTATCTGGTAGATAGCCTTCATTTCTAAATGGTAGTTCTTTGATACCTTCCTTGATGATGCAGACCAAAGCAATATTCACCCTCTATCATTTATTTAATTAGACCTTGCTGCAAAACTAAGGAATAATAAATAAAGTCTAAATTAAGCTAAGAGTACTCAATAGCACAAAAATGCAATCATGTATATTGTTTGGGGGTCTTTTTTGCATGTGTCTTTGACTATTTTAATTAAAAACTTAAAAATTGGATTGAGTTACCATGTCCTTCTATTTTCTAGCCTGTTTTCCTAGTGTTTTAGTTACTTTAATTATTGCTGATCACTGACCTGAAGCAAAGAAGCAATTTTCTTGTAAAAGTACTAATTACCAACTAAGTGCTTGGTATTTAGGGCATAGAAAGCAAGAAAGAAGAGCAAGAGTTAAGATGCTAATAAACAGTGCTTAAATGTGTATGCATTTTCACTTTCAGAGCCAAGGCAGCATTTTTTTCTTGGTGAACTTCATTAAGAATCACTATTTATTTTAAATCTTCTACAAAAATATTTTTTTTAAGAGAGAGTGAGAGAGGAGAGAGAGAGAGAGAGAGAGAGAGAGAGAGAGAGAGAGAGAGAGAGAGAGAATTTTTTTTTAATATTTATTTTTTAGTTCTCGGTGGACACAACATCTCTGTTGGTATGTGGTGCTGAGGATCGAACCCGGGCCGCACGCATGCCAGGCGAGCGTGCTACCGCTTGAGCCACATCCCCAGCCCCCGAAAATATTTTAGTATATTATTACCTTTACCCACATTTAAATGTAGAACAATATAGACTATGGAGAATATTTAATTTAATTTCTACTCTATTATTAGTTACTATAAGTACTAATCTTGAGGAGTAAAATTAATAAAAGCAAGGAAAGCTGAGATTCATATTTATTTTAATTTAAATTGTGGAATTTTGTCAGACTTCATTATTCTAGCTAACATACATCAAACTGCATCATATATAAAAAGGTTAAAGTTTTCGTTGAATGCATTCATTCAGAATACATGAGAAGAGGCAATGCTTACCATGTGTTTGTTATTAGATAGTTTTAAAACCTAAAAACCTATTTTAACATGAAAGGATCATCTGATAGTCATCTAATTCTAAACACATACACACACATATGTATACATATATATTGTCATATATGTTGACTATTATGTATGTCCTATTATACTTCTGATGATTATGTGTTAATCAAAATTAAAGAAAATGTTTTAAAAGATAGAAATGTTAACGACCCTTTTTGATCATTATATAATATTGAAGTGAATTATTATGGTGCACTCCATAAATTTGTTCAATTAAAATAATAATTTGAAATGTTAATAGTTGTTAAATCTAGGTGGTGAACATTTAGGCCTCCTGCTATGGTGGTTTGGAGTGGGAGGTTTATGCCAAAATTTGCTGTGCTAATGCAGGAGTTGAAATGAATTTTGAGAGGTGTCATTTAACCAGTCACTTAGTCCATTTGATGGATCAGTAATTTGAATAGAATAACTGGTTGGTAACTGTAGGTGGGTAAGCACACTTGGAGAAAGTTAGGTCATCAGGCCCATGTCTTTGGGGCTTATATTTTAACTCTGGCATGTGTTTTTGTGCACGTGCACTTGCGCTCCCTCGCTGGCTCTCCAGCCCCCACCCCCTATTTCTCCTCTCTCCCTCCCTCCCTCCCACCCCATGACTCTGTCTCTATTTTTCTCTCTGCCTCCTGGTTGTCATGACCTCAGCCATTCTCCTTTGCCATGCCCTTCTGCCATGATGTTCTGCCTCACCTTGGACTTCTCTCAGGACCAGAGCAATGGAATTGGACTGAACCTCTGAACCCTGAATCCCAAATCAACTTCTTCTCTTACAAGTTCCTCTTGTCAGATATGTTGTTCACAGTGAGGAAAAGCTGGCAAACACATTACTTTTTAAATTAAATTAAATTTTTTAATATAATTTACTAAAACGCATGACAAATAAAAATATGGAGCCAAAAAAGAAAATGAAAGAAATATCAAGTATTTGAAGTTATAGAATATTTTCATTCAGTATTCTCAGGATTATACATTTCGAGTTATTTTTAAAGAAAACATGCTTATATGGGTCAAAATTTAAAATCACAATTAATCCAATAACTTTAATTATAGGAATTGATCTTGAGGAACTAAGTAGAGATATGTGAAGCAATTTTGGTCATTTTTATTTTTAAATGAATTTTAAAGATCTAGGCATGCTTTGATTTCTTAAAATAAGAGTTTCTTCATAAATATTTGTAAACCATTAGAGCACATGAGCCTAATTAATCAAAAAATGCAAATTAAAATAATAATAAACAGTAAATATTTAAAGTGTGTCAGACATTTTTCTGCTTTATAAAAAAAACTATTATATAATTTTTTTCAAAGAATTTATGGTAAGCAATAGGCATCTAGATTTCAGATTCTAGCATTCCAGTGGATACTCTGATAATAGTAATTTATAAGGATATAAGTACTGAAATTAATATGTCTTTGATTTTTTATTGTCTTGTCATTGAAAAAAACCTTTAATTTCTTTATGCTATATTCCTTATCTCTAAGACAAAATCATAAATCTGTGTTCAAGCCATTACTGAGGCTGTGTTCTTATTACTTATTGTAGCTGGAGCCCAACCTCAGATACCACTCAAACTTCAAGAGTCTACCTGTATATTCCTTGACATATGAACTACTGCAACATAGCCTGTTGCTTTATCAAATAATGAAGATTCTACAGTTCCAGTAGTTTGGGAAAGGAATCTTAGAGCATTGTCATGAGAGTAATATCATAACTCTTTGCCATGTAATGCAACTCATCATGAGTGAAACATGATGGCCTTTGCCATAATATGTTAGATACATGTAAGAGACAAGTCCCCTTCATATTCAAAGGTAAAGAAGTATAAAAATTGGTGAACATCATCAGGTAAGAATCATTGGAAAGTAATATACAGTCTATCCTCTGCAAACACTGAAATAGACTCAAGTTTAACAGCTTTTTTAGTTCTCAAAGATCACTGTCCATGTTTGTGTTTTCTACCTTATTTAATTTATGTGATTTTATTCTCTTGGTATCAGAATTTTTATGTTTTAAAGCCATTTATTAAGTCATAGCTATTTTGACTTTACTGACAATATGTCAATACAAATTAAATCTTGTTCTGTTGTCATATTTTATACATGTACATGGTGTTATAAAGGAATAACAACTACACAGTGTTTTTACAACACAATTATGACTTCCATAAATGATTCCATTGATATTAATTTGTTTATCTCTTCTCTCATTCATTGTGTGTAGAATATGTGTGTCTTACCTTATAAAGATATGAATAAAATGATCACATGTAAATATACCCATTCTCTCCATTACAGCTAAGTCATTTGTTAACAATATTCTAGTACATTTCCTCATTGTTGGAAGTATGTTTAACAGTTGCACTTAATTGTGATTTTTAGAGTGCTTATAAAGGTTCTTAAAGAACGATAATAATATTGATTATAAATAGCTAAAACATGCATTTGTACAAAGGAATATTGGTAACAACTTATTACAACATTTTAATACCTAATTAGAGGTATTGTCACAGCCAAAAGAACATTTTTTGATTCTGTGACCACAAAAATATATCTTGTGTTATAGTTTACTGTGTATCACCAAAACTATAGAAATTAGTCTATGGATTTATTAATCTATAAAAAAAATCTCTTCATGAATAAGTTCATGAAGAGGCTGCATGCATATTCCTTGACTAATTAAAATTGATTTTGACCTTAAACTTGAAATAGAGACTATTACTTCATTAAGAACTGACCAAGGGCTCAGATTAAAAAAGGAAAAAAAAAATCTGACCAAAAGATTAAAAGGAAGTTGTATTTTTGTTTTCTATTTCAAGATAAATCAGTCACTTTTAGCAAACCAAGCTTATGAATACTTTGAAGAGAATTTTGAGATTTATATACCCATCCCTATTTGTCCCATGGAGCAACTTAAGAAGATTGATGATAGTTTGTAGAAACATGGACTCACTTTATAGCACCAGAAGAGCTCTACTTTTAACTATACATATCTATCTATCTATCTATCTAAGCTCTTCAAACAGGAGAAATTGTTAAACCTGCAAAAATTATGAAATCTTTAAAAGTATTAAAAGGGGAGCATGGGAGGATTAGACAAACTCTAGACAGGACAAAGGTATGGGAGGGGAATGGAGGAGGTATGGGAGTAAAAAAGATGATAGAATGAGATGGATATCATTACTCTAAGTACATGTATGAAGATATGAACGGTGTGAATATACTTTATATACAACCAGAGAATTGAAAAATTGTTCTCTGTATGTGTAATATGGATTGTAATGCATTCTGTTGTCATTTATAACAAATTAGAATTTTTTAAAAAAGTAAAAAAAGAACATACCAAGTGTTTCTTAGTTTGAAAAAAAAAAGAAACTGTGGTATATATACATAATCGAATATTACTCAGCATTAAAAAAGAATATAATTATGGTATTTGCATGTAAATTAATAAAGTTAGATAATATCATGCTAAGTGAAGTAAGCCAATTCCCCAAAACCAAAGGCGGAATGTTCTCTCTGATAAGTGAATGCTGATCCATAATGGGGAAGAGAAAGGCATGGGAAAAATGAAGGAACTTTGATTGGACAAAGGAGAAGGAGGGTAGGGAGGGTACATGGGTTCAAGAAAGATGGTGGAATGAGATGGACATCTTTACCCTAGGTGCATGTACAACTGCACATATGGTGTGATGCTACAACATGTACAACCATAGAAATGTAAAGTTATGCGCAATTGTGTACATTGAAACAAAATGCATTATGCTGTCATATATACCTAATTAAAATTAATTAATTAATTTTTTAAAAGAGTGGATTGAAAATATATATTGCTGAAGCCTGTGAGAATGACTTTAATTAGCAAGCAAAATATTTTCTCAACAAAGTGTTCTTTCAATTTCTAAAATATTTCATTCTGTACATGCTATAGATGCTTATTTTATTATGTTAAACAGTTTTAAAATTTTACCTTTGTGAGTATATTTTTATTTGAGGATAAGATGATAACCCATTGAATAAATACATTTAAGATACTAGAATGAATTTAAGAGTTATGATACTAAAAAACATGTCAGAAATTTCTCTTACTTAGAATATCCAAAAAAATAAATAAAAGAATTTTCTAGTCTATGAATAAACCTGAAGTCATGCTAAGAGCCACAGCCAAGTAATATGATGCATGACATTTTTGGTTGAAAGGTGATGCCAGCTAGCCATTGAGATGATATGATTATGTTAAGATTTGCATTCATATGGATATTGGACTCCTGTTGTTCACCTGGGCCTGCTACAGGACTCCTGGAGAGTTCCCATTGGTTGGGGAAGTGCAGTAGGAGGGAATTCCGGGGGAGGAACTTCCTCTGGGGTTCTGGGTGGATCGGAAATTTTCCCAGGTGCACACGCAAGATTGGCGGCAGTTTCAAAAATAAAGTTTGTTCCTGCTTGAGTGGCTCGTGATTTTGTGCCCAGCCAGACTGCGGAAAAGTCATAATAATATTTAAAAAAGCATTGAAATTACATCTGCATGTATGATAGAGTCCAACACCAAATATCTTTCATTATATTTCTAATGGTTTCAAGGTGTCCGCACGCATTTCATACACAAGAAGAAATCAGCTTGCTTATAGTCTCATGATCAAGATTTCTCTAGGATGCTTCCAGACTAAAAATCATATAAAGATGTATTTTTCCCTTCTGTTGCTGTTATTTTTTTTTTTTTTAAGAGAGAGAGGGGACAGAGAGAGAGAGAGAGAGAGAGAGAGAGAGAGAGAGAGAAATTTGATATTTATTTTTCAGGTTTTGGCGGACACAACATCTTTGTTTGTATGTGGTGCTGAGGATCGAACCTGGGCCGCACGCATGCCAGGCGAGCGCGCTACCGCTTGAGCCACATCCCCAGCCCCTGTTGCTGTTATTTTTAACAAAATAAATTGAAGAGATCCATATCAAATTCTAATCGCTGAAAATATAGAACATGTCTCAACTTCTGGGATTCACTATGTATAAAAATAAATATCTCAAACAACTACATAATGTGTACACACACATGCACACACAGAGAAAATAACATTTAAAAAAAGATGTTGGAGAAGGCTTTTACTATTCTGAAATCTCAGGTTCTGATATTTACTCCATTCAAAATGAGAAATTCTGCTTTAGAAAATGCAAAACATCTGTGATAAAGAAACTCTCTATTGATTCTTCTGGTCTGTTTAGAGTACTACTTTGTCTTTGTTTAATTTTAGTATTAATTTCAATGTTTCAGTCCTTTCTGCAGATACCCAAGGTCTTTTAACATTTTTTTCACTACCTAAATCTTATGAGAACAGTCTTTCTTGGTACACCTCCACACAAGAACTTAAAGGCCATAATTCAAGAAAGTCACTTGGAATAAACCCTTCCAGGAAATGTTTCATAGAATGGAAAATGGGAGCAGCAGTTCTTTCTGTGAAAAGGACAAGTATCTCTGCCCCACTTTGCTATTTTAAAAATTCTATGGAAAATCTGGTTTGAATTTTCATTATGCTCTTGACTCGGCAGGTCAAACTGTTATGAGACATACATAGATCTTGTCAGAAGAAAAGTTAACTGAATAACAGGGATCCTGGCTCAAGTTGGATAATTACTTAGTTCTTTCTGTCAGGAAGAAGAGATTTGAAGAAAAAGTAGGATTTTCCCTGGAGGTTAATAATGCAGCACAAGAATCACAGCATCTTGCTTTGAAGATTCTCTAAGTTCCCCAGGTTATGCTCACTATTTCTCTCTACCATGTGAATGATCTGACCAGTTCAGATCCTGTAAGACAGAATAAATTAAATCAGGGCAAGTATATAAGAAACAAGTTAGTGGGCCAGAATATTTTAGGGGTTATTTACAAATTTAATGGGAACATGCACCTAGTAAAACATGAGGAAGAAATAGAGTTATAGTATGTAGATTTTACAGATGTGTTAAAAATGAGGTTCAGAGTGAGGCCAGTATATAATACATATTATTGATCATATTATTTGGGTGTAAGGATAGAAATATCTAATTTTGGCTCTATAATTGTTAAATAAAAATAAGCAGTGAACTAGACGCTAAGCATGTCTTATCTGGATTCAGAATGCTAGTTGTAAAACTGGATATTTATTTAACCTATTTTTGCCTCAGATACTACATTGAGTTGAGTGAGGCTCAGAAATCTCTGAAAGTTTTTCCAGATTTAACATTCCGAATTGCTATTATTTTTTTTCCTCTTTAAATTCAAAATAATTTTTTGTAAATCAACATCATAATCTCAGGATGAAGGAAAATTTGCATATCTGTATATTGAAATCTAGTGCTTATGTGGATATATGTGTGTGTGTGTGTGTGTGTGTGTGTGTGTGAGAGAGAGAGAGAGAGAGAGAGAGAGAGAGAGAGAGAGAGAGAGAGAGAGAATATAGAGAATTATCCTTGAAAAGTCCGTCTCCACTCCTCCCTCACAGGTTTGGTGCTGTGGGATTGTGCTCTGGCTCCTCCAATCAGGGCACCTCTTGAGAAAGTAGTTGGCTCTTTCATGTAAGCAGTTCAAAAAAAGGGAAAGTGGAGCAGCTGCTCCCCAAGAAGAGGGCATTGCAGACATCATTCAAATTGATGCTAATTCCTCTGGAGTGATCCATTGAAGTGCTAATGGTGCAGTCTCATTGCCTCTGGCCTAAATGTTCTGAACTTGACTTCCTATTCCACAACTACACTACCTCTACAGTACAAAGTGAAAGCTGTAACTGTGGACCTTCTGCTAAGTGGCAGGCCTTTTTTACAAAACAATTTACTAGAAGAAGTTATAGCAAAAGTGGGGAAAATTTCTACAATGCACAAGTGCTCCTTTTTTTCTGATTTTACTAACAAAGATAAGTGATTACCTTCCTGGATGCTCCTCCAGAGAAGTCACATCTGTAATTTCTCGGATTTAATAATGTCTCAAAAACTAAAATCCCATAAGCTTACTGATATAAGCTTTCTATTATCCTCAAGGGTGGGCTTTGAATGTAGGGAAGTCTATTCAGGAATTTAAGCAATTAGTATTCAATTTTTGAAAGTTGTAGTTTCAAACTGACCTCTATTTTCTGCTTTCAAATTCAGCTTTCATTGCTTAGTCCACTGTGTATGAGCACAGCAAATTTTCACAAAATTTGATATTGAGTAACTTTGCTCTAGTCTACAAATCAACTTAAAAACCTCTATAAATAATTTACATATTTATTTTTTATTTATTTGTTAAAGTTCAGTTTTCAGATTCAACAATTTTTAAGTAATGAAATAAATTCTAAATTACAACTGAACAGAATCTACAAATGTAGTAAATTTAAACTTCTTAGATGGAGTAGAATAAGATTTGAATATGATTTGTTTTGTTAAAACAACTGGTCACTTACCTATTTTAAATTCGAGCTACTGGGCAACTATCTTAAAAGATCAAATTAATTATATAAAAGTATGTGATTGCACATTTGCTCTCTAGTTTTGATGTCCTTATTTGTGCTTCCTATTAGGCTTATGTTGGTTCGGTTTTTTTTTTTTTTTGTGTGTGTGTGTGTGTCGGGGGGGGGGTACTGGAATTGAAATCAGGGGCATTCAACAGTGAGCTACATCGTAGCCCTTTTTTATATTTTATTTATAGGCAGAATCTCACTGAGTTGCTTAGTACCCTGCTTTTGCTGAGGCTGAATTTGAACTCATGATCCTCCTGCCTCAGCCTTCCTAACAGGTGTGTGCCACCATGCCTGGCCTGTTGGTTCCTTTTTTGCTTATTCTCTATATTAACAAATATCATTTTAAGGTCATCTTAACTTTATGGGTTTTTCTTTCTGCTTTTCTACTTTGTATTTTTACATGGCATTCTCTGAATTTTTTTATTACTCTGTGTTCCTCATAACTTAACCTATATTTCTGAAATGATATTTCTGTTTTATTTGTAGTTCTTTCTTGATCTCTGCTCTTTTTTCATACTTTATTTTATAAAAACAAAATTTATTTTTGAGTTTTAATAATTCAAGTAGATGCAGGTTTAAATTTCATTGTTCAGGAAATTGTGAACATTAGAAGTGAGATGTTATTGTGCTCCTTGATTAGTTGCAATTATCATAAATTACTTGAATATGATATAGATGGGATTGAAAAATTTCCTAAGTCTAATTGGATTCAGAATATGCTTTGAAAAGTGATTATATATGATTTTTAATCAAATGTAATATATACATAATTTTGATTCAAATTCAAATCAAATATATAATATATAATTTGATTAAGTTTTGATTATATATTTATAAAACAATGTATTGAATCAGACATTAGCAGCTTTCTCAAATTGTTTTTACTCCTCCTTCACTAAAATAAATCATCTTTGCTATATTTAAATTTATATTTTACATTTTCATGGCACATTTCCTATCAGTAACCATTTTAATTCAATTCTGAGTTGCAAAATTTTTCTTGAAATCATATGAACATATTTTATCTCAAAAATAGGGCTTGCTATATCTTAATTAGTTCATCATGATGGGCTTATTTATGAAAAATACAGACTACTTTTGGATTTGGTAATCTTTATTCGGTTTCTGAAAAACTGAAAATACTTTAGTTTTGTGGAAATTTTATATATTTATAGAATAATTAGATAAATAAAAATATATATTTAAACGCCATTTTTGTGTTGAAACGAGTTTTACACTTAAGTTTCATACATCAGTACCTTGCTTATAGATGTCATGATTCTTTTAAAAGCAAAACTGGATTTCAAAGTTTAACTATTATGTGTAATTACTTTTTTCCAGCATTATTAAGGTTAACTGACAAAAAAAATTATATTCATTTAGAGCTTATAACACAATGGTTTGGTATGTACACACACACTACAAATACTGGAAAAAATTGCCATATCGAAATAGTTAACATGTCCATTGCCTCATATAGTCATTGTATCTATGTATGTGCATGTATCTGTAGTAAAAATGCTTATGATCTACTGTCTATTAATAATGAATTTGAAAAATGCTACAAATATATATACTTAACATAAAAATTAATATGTGTTCCTCCAAAGAATTCTAAAATCACTTATCTATATAACTGATCTCAGGAAGCTTTTTTTTTTCTAATTATGATAAAAAAATTATTTTTATCTTGATTTTACTTATTTGCTATAAAACATGAAAAGAACAAACTCTGGGGCTGAGGCTGTGGCTCAGTGGTAGAGCTCTCGCCTAGCATGTGTGAGGCGCTGGGTTCGATCCTCAGCACCATATATAAATAAATAAAATAAAGGTATAAATAAATAAAAAAGAACAAACTGTGTTTTAACTACTATACGTATAATTATGATTTTTCAAATAGTTCATTTTTATTAACAATAATGACTACGCTAGTCCTCAATTACATTTTCTATTTTCACACTTTCAGTTATCCACTTTTGTTGAAAAAATATTAAGTGGAAAATCTCAGAAATAAGCAACTCATAAACTTTTATATGTTGGCTATCACATCAACTGTCACAATATCTTAGTGATTTATTCAAGTAATCCTTATTTTATCTAATAATAAAGGCTCCAAAGTGTAAGAGTAATGATGTTGGCAGTTTGGACATGCCTAGTGGTAATCTGCAATGTTCTTCCTTTAAATATAACTTCACATCATCACAAGAAGAAGGGTAAGTACAGTACAACAAAATATTATGAGAAACAGAGAGAGAACACATTTACACATCATTTATTACAGTACATTTTTATAAGTGCACTATTTTATTATTAGTTGTTGCTCCATTATGACTAATTTATATATAAAAATTTATTATGGGTATATATGTATGGGAAAGAGCAGTATGTACAGTGGCTTAGTATTATCTGCAGTTTTAGACATCCTGAGGCTCATAGGAATTATAACTCACAGGTCAGGGGAGATGTCTATATTCCTTTTCTATAAAGAAACACCTGGCAAAACCTATAGGCAAATTGTTTCAGTGTTTTCCTTTGATTTGATTTTATCTTGAGTTCACAAAATCAGAAATGAAAAGGATGTGGAATTAATACAAGCCACTCATCACTATTTAACACATAAAAATTGCCTATAGAACACACTTTCATAATCTTAAATAGTTTATCATTTTTGCTTTAGAAATTTAACAACAAAGTCAAAGATTGAGTAGGTATGGATTCAAAAGGTATCAACTACTGCTAATTTATTAGCATTTTAGGAAAATGTCAAAAGGCTCTTGAAATTGTTGCTGAATCATTTGCATGATTTTACTAATGCTATTCCTAAGATTATTTATAGATAAACATTCCTTATAGGTTTCAACTAATTCTAGGCATAATCATGTCGTACCTGAAATAGAGTTTTAAACTTGGATGTTTCTTTGGAACCAGTGTCTTACTGCTCACAGATAGTTGTATGTACACTTTGATAAACGGATGGACGTAGAGAAAAAGTCTACAATGTGTTATGGAAAGAGTCAAGATGAAATATATCATTCCATTAATCGCTGCCACATTCTTTGTTGTGAATTATTCCTACTGAATTTGTATTTAATTTTTCTTGTTTTTTATAATATTAAATATATTTATTATTTCCATAAGCTTTCAAATATTTAAATTTCTAAGTAGGTATTTATTTTCATTCCATAAAATTTGATGTTTCATTTTTATTCATTTCATTCTGCTCTTAAATTTATCTAGTGTTTTATTTTATTTTATTTCTTTTTTCATAGATTAGCTTAATTAGATTTTTAAAATTTTCTAAAATTTTTAACTTTTCTGTGATATCCTTATATTATTCATATCTAATTCCAGCTAGCTTTCATCAGAGAGTGAATTTTGCATTAAATTAGTCCATGTAAATTTATCAAAATTTATTCTATGGCTCAGGATATGGTATATAATAACCAATGTTCCTTTGTAGTTGATCAGAATGTGTATTCTTCTGTGTCTCTTTATAGTGCTCTAAAAATATAAATTTGGTCCCAGTATTTGATAGTAGTATTCAAATGTTCTGTATTTTGATAGTAGTATTCAAATGTTCTGTATTTTACTGATTTTATGAATTCTATTTCTGTTATCAATTGATGAGAGAGGGGTAGTAAACTTTCAAATACATTGTGAATTTATTGATTTTTCATTTCAGTTTTTTTTGTTTGTTTTACACTTCAATTTCTGCCCTTGCTTTTGGAGGTACAATGCTCAATTTCACACAAACACACACACACACACACACACACACACACACACATACACATATATTTGAAATTCATGAGGCCTCATATTAAGCAGTCAATTATGTTTTAAATATATATTTAAGAGAATAGCTTCACCTTCTTATTCTATCATCTCTTTATTTATGAGAGCCAAACTCATATTTTTTATAATTTTTATAGTTTGTGGTCATATTATTTTGCTTTGTCATAAATCTAGTTTTGTTTTGATTTTCTATAATAATATTATTAATTTCTATTGTGAAATTATTTAAAAAATCATTAAACAGTTTTGGGTTTTTTTGTAGATATGCTTTGGTATATACTGAATGTGTCATGCATGTAAAAATACATTCTGCTTCAAGGGATTTTAAACAATTTTAAACAACTCCCAACCTTTTCAACTCTGATAATTGTTTTCTTACAGACCTTTGTTTATTTTTTCCTGCAGTTTTTGTCCAGCCTCATACATTTCCAGGCTATGTGTGTGCAGATTGGCAAAGAACTGAAGACTCAGAGGTACCCTTATGCAAATTTCTCTAGTCCTTTTTATAGATCTTTCTCTCCTCTCTGGAATTGTATTCTGAATTCAAGTTTTTTCAGGGTCTTTGAACTCAGATCTTCATCTCCTTTACATAGTGAACATGCCATGTTCTATTTCACTGTTGCATACCTTGAAAATTGCTTGTAGCTGGCAGTATTTGTGATGTATAAAATGATGTTTTCATATGAGTATACATTGTGGATAACTAATGCTAATCTGCATATGTAGTACCCCATATAATTACCTCATAATTACAAGTATTTGTGTGTATAGTAAGAATACTTAAAATATACTGTTTTCTTATATTATTTTTTTCATGTATTTTGTTGGTTTTTTCCAGAAATTTATTTCAGAAAGCTAATTCTAGGTTCAGATATTCTCTTATGTGTGCAAGTGTAAGTTCTGTACACTGCTTTAGTATGGTTTTTAATATTAGAAACAATTTTTTCTTAAGACTCAAAAATGATAACTGTCACAACTTAGAACATGAAAATGACTAATACCTCTATAAAAAGATCCAGAGTTACTAGTTGAGTTTACAATACCCTTCAGGATCTCTAGTTTTCATTCTTTGTACATCTTAAACTCACCCTATGTAGAGGAACCATTTGGAGGTTATCAAACACATCTGTGGCCTTTTCTCTCTGGGAAGCCAATTTTAATTCCTCTTTACTTCATACTTTTCATTGCTTTTCAAAAATCACTTTACATTTCCTTTTCTTAACATCTATATTCTGTGGGAGATATAAATTTAATAAGTGCATAAAGCATTCAATGCTTATCTTTAAGCTTTCCATAGCACTACAAGATATGGAGAGAAATATCTTTGCCATGTATCTCTGTATTGCCAAGTTCCTTGCCAAGTGCCTTTTAAGTAGTCACCCTATTTCATTTGTTTAACTCTATACTTGCCTTCAGCAGATAGTAGTAATATAAAGGAAAGGTCAATTCAAGTCTTAACTGACAATTCCCAAAGTTAAACCTGATGAATTCTTATAGTATATGGATGCAAAAGGTGTCCTCAGTTACATAATGCTGTGTGTAAAAAAAAAGAAAATCCTCAGAATTTCAATTACATCCATTACACAGTACAAATCTTATTATTTCTCATGATGCTGGGTGCTGCAGTTAATTAAGGGACTGCAGACAGTGGAATGAGGCCTCAGATGGACCTGTCAAATCAAATACCTTTCTTCCTAACTTGGCCTCTGTATGTAGTTTAAGAGTCTCACAGAATGGTGGCTAACTTCTAAAGAGGCATAAAGTAAAATTCCCTATCACTGGATTTTCAAGACTTATTCCTCCTGGCAAATTCCATTATAAAGGCTAATCAGGAATCCTGCTGAGATTCATGGGCAGATGAAATAATCTCCACTTGTTGCTGTGAGAAATGGCACATATGTACATGGAAGTAAAATATTGTTGGACAGTGGGAACTAGAAAAGAATTACATTCTCTTTAATATTTTCTTGCACCCCTTTTTTTAACAATTTTTTTTTCTCCCTCTGTCCTCTTTGGCAACGTGAGGCTAGAGTGTGAATAACCCAGGATTAGACATGCTGATAGTTTCCATCAGCTTTTATCCCCATCATGACAGTTACAGCATCATTTCTTATATATTTGAAACATGTATCTCTTTGGGGGCAACAAAATCTGGGTAAGCTTTATATCTTCAGATGTTGACTTTTCCTCATTTATTACTGTTAACTTCTACACTTTTTTAAATTTAAGAGTGTTATTAACTACTCTTTATCACTGAGAAGAACTTGCCCAGATAATCAAAATGAAGTGACACTACAGTAAACAGTTTCAAAATGTTTTTGTTATTTTTAAACTATAATTATCAACATGTATAATTGTATACATTTGTGAGTTTCATGGTGACATTTCCACCAATCCTCTTATCTGCCTCTCTCACTACCTGCCCACCATCCCTTTCTTCTTCCCTATTAGTTCCTCTTCTACTTTCATGTCAGGTGTCTTTTTTACTATTTTATTTTATTTTACATAATTTATACAAATGAGAGAAAACATGAGTTATTGTCTTTCTGAGTCTAGTGTATTTCACTTAGTATAATGTCCTCCAGTTCCATCCATTTTTCTACAAATAACACGAATCCATTCTTCTTCATGGTTTATTAATAGTCCATCATGTATATGTACCATATTTTCTTTAATTCTTCATCTATTGATGGATACCTAGGCTGATTACTCATCTTGGCTAGACTGCCATTATTTTGGCTATTGTCAATAGTACCACAATATGAGTATGTAAGTATTTCTTTTGTTTGCTGGCATCATTTACTCCATATAAATACCCAGCTGTGAAATAACTGGATCATATAGCAGTTTCATTTTCAGTGTTTTGTTAAACCTCTATAATGTTTCTTATCGTGGCTGCACTAACTTACATTTCTCCTGTGATGTAGTGTATAAGAATTCCTTTTTTCTCCACATCATCACTATAATTTGTTATTTTTGTTGTTGTTTTTGAAAATAGCCAGAATGACTGGGGTGTGATGAAATCTCAATGCAGTTTTGATATGCATTTCTCTGATGACAAAAGATTGAGCATTTTTCACATATTTATTGGCCATTTGCACTTCTTCATTTGAGAGGTGACTGTTTAGATTTTTCACCCATTGTTTGATTGGATTACTTGTTTTTAGTTGCAAAGTTTATTGGAGTTCTTAATATATTTGAGTTCTTAATATATTCTGGATATTTGTATTATTCTGTAATACACATAGTTGGCAAAAGTTTTCTCCCATTCTGCAAGTTGTCTCTTCACTCTGCTGATTATTTCCATCACTGTTCAGAGGCTTTTAATTTAATATCATTCAATTTATCAAGTTTTGACTGTGTTTCCTGAGCTATTGAAGTCCAATTCAGGAAATCATTGCCAAGGCCAGTATCTTGAAGTGTTTCCCCTATGTTTGTCCTAGTAGTTTTAAAGTTCTATTAGTCTCTTGAAGAGGATGCCTTTCTCCAACATATGTTTTTGGCAGCCTTGTCCAGAATCAGTTCGCTAAAGAAACAGGTTTATTTCTTGGTCTTCTGTTCTTATCCATTATTCTATGTGTCTGTTTTTAAGCTAACACCATGCTGTGTTTTGTTGTTATGGTGTTATTGTATATTTTGAAATCCAGTATTGAGATGCTTCCAGCATTGTTCTTTTTGTTGAGGATTCTTTCACTAATCAGGGTCGTTTGTGCTTCTTTGTGAATTTTAGGGTTGATTTTCTTCAAGTTCCATAAAGACTGCCATTGGTATTTTGATGAGGATTAAATGGAATCTGTAGATCGCATCTAGTAGTATGATTACTTTAATGATATTAATCCTCCCAATCCATGAATATTGGAGGTCTTTTTATCTTCTTATGTTGTCCTAATTTCTTTCTTTCAATTTCTTTCTTCAGTGTTTTATAATTTTCACTGTGGAACTCTTTCACCATTTTGTTCAGGTTTGCTCCTAGGTACGTTATGGTATTTTTTGATGCATTGAGGCAAAATTAGAAATAACATGGTTTTAAAAATTTGTGAACATATTCAGAATTCATTTATAATGGAGAAGTAGTTTTGTACATAAAGTTAAAATCAATGAAATTAGAAATATCAAATAACCATTAACACTTTCACTCTAGTGTAAAACTAATAATAAAATTCACAACCAATTACTTTAGCTGACCCATATATTTTCAAAAATTCACCACTTTCACCAATTATATTCCACTAGTAAACTAAGTTCAATCATTATTCTGACAACTTTTTTTCTCAGATGTAATTTTTCAAAAATATCAGTTGATGATAATTTCAAAGATTTTTAGGTAACAAAACAAGATTGATATTAACTCATTAGGTTTAAATTATATAGTAGATAAGGTTCAACACCTAAATAAATATTAAGAGACAATAATGATATGTTGATCAATAAGCATAATTTAAATTTATTTTAATAGTTTTTTTTGATACTAGCGATTAAAACCAGATGAGCTTAATTACTGAGCTATATCCCCAACTTTTTTAAAAAAAAATTATGTATATATTCAGTTATTTACTTAAGATGGCATCACTAAGTTGATTTGGGCTTCTCAGTTGCTAAGGCTGGCTTTGGACTTCCAATCCAATCCTCCTATCTCAGTCTTCTGAGCCTCAGGGATTACATAGTAACTCCCGATTTTGTCCTCCACAAGGCACTGGCAACCGCTATTCTATTTTTTGCCTCTACATTCAAGTAGGCTAAATACCACATAAAAATAGAATCATATATTATTTTTCTTTCTCACTTTTCATGTTGTGTTCAAGGATAAACCATGTTGTGGGATATTTCAGAATACCACATTCTGTTTATCTTTTCATTGGCAAACAGACACTTAAGTTGCTTTCATGTTTTATCTATGGGGATTAATGCTAGCATGAACGTTGATGAACACATCTCTTTGAGATCTTGCTGCCAATTCTTTTGAGCATATACCCAATAGTGGAATTGCTGAATGTAGTAGGTCTATTTTTAATTTTTCACAGAACTGCCAAACTGTTTCCTTACATTCTTACTAATAACAACAAGGTTTCATTTTCTCTATACCTTGAAAACTTTGTTTATTCTGTTTTTCCATAGTAGCCATCCTAATGTGTGTGAGTCAGTGTCTCATTTCATTTGTATATCCCTAATATTTAGGAATCTTTCTAATTTTCTCTAACTTGTAGTTGCTTTGAATATTATAGTCTTAAATTTCTTCCTCTCATAAAGGGGGGAAAGGGAGAAAGAAAAGGAAAGAATTTGGGGAAAAGAACACAGTTCTTTGGGTGCCCTGTAAGTACGTGTAGTTGGGGGGGGGGCTTGTGACATTGTTGGAGAGCTACAACAACAATGGTTACCTCTCTCTTTGCACCTCTGATCTGAAACAGCAATCAATCAGAACCCAAATTCCCAGCATTTGTTGGCCAGGTTCTTTTTGCCAACCATAGGTCCTGTAAGTTGTGTGCAGGTTGCATTAGGAGCACATGCCCAGATGCCTGGTCTTGGCCTGGGGGGTGAGGTATGGGCAGCTGCTAGTCTTCTAAGCCCCCAAATCAAAAGAAATTAATCACAATTTACCATCCCAATCTTCCCTGGAACTTGAAAGCCTTCAATGGACTGCAGAGTTTCAAAAAATACTTACATCACACAAATTCCACTTATATAATTACTGTCTAGGTAGAGAGACAGATTTCTGGTGCTTCCAAGAATACTCAGCTTGAACTTTTCATTCTCATAATTATCAGGGTTAATTTCTTACACATTATTAAAACCCAGTTCTTTGTCTTATTGTCTAAGTATTTTTTTTCCTGCTAGTTTAGTTCTAGGTGGATTCCCTTAAATGACTGGATAGCCCAACTTAAAAGTATAACTTTAGAGAATGGTGAAATGTTAGTTTCTGTAAAGGACTATAATAAAGTGCAGGAAAGGAAACACAAATTCTATCAAGTGTGTCATGGGGAATAAATGCAAGGCAGACCACTTCTACTTTGACTTTTAAAAATGTTTTTGACTTAATATACTCTAACTGTAGGAATATAGCATTGTAAAATTACTATTGGATCAAAGGTTATCCTGCAAATTCAAGAGCTCTGTTTTAACACTGAAGAGCACTTATATTAAGTAGGTGCCAAGATCAAAACTTTAAGGGACCATTCTAACATTCTACCTGGTAGACAATTTATAATTGTCTCTATAAAATTATGGATCCTTTACCTTAATATCCACAATCACAAAACCACACTTTTCTAAATGGAACATCTTTGATCAAGGTGATCTTAGGCCAGATTCTATATTAGAAATTAGACTAATTTTTTCAGCTTTCCAGTAGATATTGCAAAAAATGTGGGCAAACCCAGACCTGCAAGAATATACATCTCACTAAGGATGAAATTCTGTGTTTATGAAGATGGAATAGGACCAGAGTGATCAGGTTTGCAGTAAGTGGCTGGTTGGTTACCTCCCAGGATTGTCCAAACCAAATGTTCAAATGTTCAACATTCACCTCTTCTGCCAAAGGCATTCTCTAGGAGCAGTAACAAGACAGTCTATATGAGTGAATGTCCTTGCTATTGGGCTCACACTTACCCTTTGATTCTGCCAGTAATGGACTGAAAGAAACATCACTAATATCACCCATCACCCTGACCACATCAAGGATGTAAGCTTTCAGTCCATGATATTTAGTGTTATGAATAAAGCTAGCAGTTATACACTGATTATACACATGTGTGGTGCTCAGGGTTGCCCTTTACATAGGTCAGAAATATATTACATAGTCCCAAATGTCAGACTTGATATCTGGGTGTATTCAAGATCAAAATTTGTATCATCAAGGACTATCATGCTGTTATCTTTACCTGTTTATTTCTGTCTGGCCATATGCTACAAAAAGGTTATCTCTATGCTGCGTTTTTGTTTGTCTGTCTTGTTTAGTACTGGGGAATTAAACTCAGGTGTGCTTTACCACTGAGCCACATTCCCAGCCCTTTTTATTTATTTATTTTTGTTTTTGAGACAGGGTCTTGCTAAGTTGCTGAGGGCCTCACTAAATTGCAGAGGCTGCCTTTTAACTCATAATCCTTCTGTCTCAGCCTCCCAAGCCACTGGGATTATAGGCACACACTACCTCTGTGCTGTATGTCAGGGATCACTGACATACACAGGTTTTCATTCTCTTTGACTGACAAATTTGCTAGTATACTTAGAGAAGGACTCTAACCAGATACACTTAGATCTTGTGCTTGCAATTGAAGTGATCGCTGATGACAGTGGAACTCTGATTGGGCTGGCACTGGTTATATAGTTGGCTGAGGAAGCAAGACCACATGTCCCAAAGGAAATTGAGGGATCAAAATGTTACCTTTATATACTCAATTGTACATTTCCAAACTTGTTGGAATGTAGAATCTTGTTCTTGGAAGCACTTAATAAATTATTTTTAGAAAACCCACTCACTACTGAAATGTTTTTATTTATGTATAGTTCAATGTACAGGGATAGTAGTATGCTCAACAAGACACATAATAATTTTTCCCATTGATATGAAGTATCATGTTTTGAATTTCATATATATGCACCTGTTGGTACATTGTGGTCATGTGTTTGAATAATGAAAAAATAGTGATTTTTTCAAAGTATTAATAAACACATTTTAAAGCTTCACAATACATTATATAATCTATTGGTACACTGTAGGACTTAGAAGATTCTTTTAATACAAACAAACAAACAAACAACCCCCAAAAAAGAGGGACTTGGAAATCTAGCTAAGAACACTGACAGAAGAATGCTTTGATGCTCAGCCACATAAATCAAACAATGTGACAATGGGAAGTGGGAAGGTCAAATGAAAAGAAGTGGTGTAAAATGAGCATTGATTTCAGGTCACTGTATTATGTCTCAACCAGTAAAATGGACACCTCAAGTTGTTAAGAATTGCACGGCCTACACACAATACAGTGAATCTATTCTAATACTGACATATAAAAAAAATGGCAAAGCTCATTTTGTAATTAAAATGTCAGAAACAGCCCAATTCAAAAGCATTAACATAAAAACCAGCAAACTATTGTATTTTCACATTTAAACTCATTAATGTACTTAAACTTGGTGTTTTATAAAAGATTGTGTAACGTGAAATGAATAAAATAAAAATTAGTATGCAAGCATAAATTAGAATTTTAGACAGAGACTATTGGAGAAATTGCTAAATTAACATATAGTAGATGATTGAAAAGGGAAATGATTCAAAAGTAAGGCAAACTTCATGGTTGATTGATTCACCTACCCAGACAAGTCCAAGCACTTGCTGTGAATTTCCAGACTCTTTCTCTCACTCAACTCTGTCATATTTGTTATTCACTTCACCTTCAGCTTAGTAGTCATTCTGTGTTTAAACCCCCAAGTTGCAATGTATTTTTTTAATAAAAGTTACCATCTTTTCTTAGTAATTTCCATAGGTCCTAGGCATTTTTCTCGAGATGGCCTCTAATACATTGTTTTCTCTCCTCTCATTAGTTGAAAGTGAATAATATGATTATTTCTTAATAACAATCAAAAAGAATGGATTTATCTCCAGAATAATCAGAATCATCTTTGAAAGTGTAAGTGGGTCAGTGCTAATGATATTCTAATGACCATACTTGAGATGGACACCCAAACAAAATTGGGATTTTACTAAGAGGAATAAGGAAAGAAAGGATTCAATTGATTTTGTCTATGATTTTGGTAGGAAGGAGTTTGTAATCTGAAGCATCATTTAAAAGTTAAATCAGAAATTATCTGCTTGAAAAAAATCTTTGTTCTTCTTCTCCTTATGTCAGGGCAAAATACATTTCTATCCTGGACCTCTAAACATACTTTTTAAAAATCTATCATTTAGTATTACAGTTGTTTTCATAATTGATTCCTCAACTAATATATGAGTACTGTGAGTACACAAATAGTTATATTTATTTAACTGAATCCAGTATGATATTTAAACAATATCTGCTATATGAGTTGGTAAAAACACTACTTCAAATTATACTTGGTTAAGAAACCATTTCCAGTACAACCATTTTCTTTGAATACCTTAGTGATAACCTATTGATATGCAAACTAATATTAGGTATTTATGTTAAAATACTGATTCTTATATTACACTAAGAAGAATGTTAGGAATTTGAGATAAAAATCTAAAATACAGAGTTATTAAGGTCTACATTAGGGACCTTAAATATATTCTGTTATTTTCAAAAATTCTTTTAGGGAAGATATGCCAACCGGTTTGTTTAGCATGGTTTTGCTAGCAATGTATGAAATGTGTGTTCCATGAGTACTCAATATCTCTGTGCAATTAAATAACTGTGTTAAGAATATTTACATTTTCATTTTATATATTTGTGTGTGTGTGTGTGTGTGTGTGTGTGTGTGTTCAAGAACATGTTGGAGGAAATACTAACACTTTAGAGGAGAGCTCAAAAAAATACTGTTCATGTTGGAAGGATTCCAGAGAATGCTCATTCTTTTCAAGACAGATTAGCTGTTTGGAATCCTCATGGGCAGCAGTCCAATGAGTTCCCCATTCTTAGCTGTGGTAGATATGAAAAGTACATATTTCATATTTTTCTACATCAAAAAAGGGTAAAAATCATGAAATAAGATGTTTGTCTAACAGCCTTGACACCTGTCAACATGAGACATATGGGACCTTCTCAACACTAAATAATTCTCCCACTTACTCCTCTCTCCTCTCCAATAATTTTTGTTCACGATTACTCTGTCTTGGGAACATGAAGTATGATCTTAATATGCCAATAAAATCTGCTCTTATCATTCACCACACACACACACACACACACACACACACACACACACAACTGGTTCTCCAGAGCAGTCCCATGTCTCTATATTCTTTATTTTACTGAAACTTGTTTGGAGATAGTTTTTTTCTTTCTTATTATCTCTTCCAAATTGATTGTTTTCTCTATCTAAATAAAAAAGTCAGTCTTCTCTGAAATGAGATTTCACAACCAACTACCCCTGCATGTATGTATTCATTACCTACTGATACTTGGGTCACTTTCCCTCAGGGTCTGAAAAATGTACCTCATGCTACAATAATATTTCTTCCAACTTGATCACAATTGAACATCTTGGTGAGTTCAATGTCCTACTGAATAAGCATTCTACTGCATTTCTTTTCAGTTCTTTGATGTTATGTCTTCTGCTTCTTAGCTCTCCAACCCAAAATCATTTATATCCAAAATCACATCCTACACATTATCATTGGTAACAACTATAAATACCCCAACTTCAAGCACCAGAATCTTTAGCCACTATCTTCCATGTTCTTAATTTCTTCATCAAATATGTTTTCAAGTTTACTGAGAGGTGCAAATGGTTTATTCCACTAATATCTCTCTCATTCCTTCTGGACTCTTTTCTATGCTTCTACTTTTAATCTGATGCTCAGTAATTACACATGGACAATTTTCCTTCATTTTTGCTTTGATATGACTTTGATTTTTCTTTAGTGATATGGTTAAATTAGAACCCTGGTGAAATATAAGATCTCTTCTATATTATATCTGTATCCACACAAAGAACATAGAAAGAGCTAAACACAACCATGGTGACAATTCTCAGATTAAATGTATGACCTCAGTTTTGATAGGGAATCTTGCAATAACTTCTTAAGTCTTTCACATCCCTGGGGAATCCTTTCAGGGCTTTTCCTTTTCTAAAATGTTATAGCGCTTTCCTTATCCTCATGCTGAAAATATGATCTAAGAAAAGAGAAGAAACCTCAAGAGCAAAACCAAAAGTTTCTACTACCTCCCTGCACTACCCACTTTTCAATACCTGTGACTGAATATGCTGTATTTTTAAAAACAGAATGTATAAACAGCTTGTTCTCCTAGCAAATGGAGTCTCTCCCTGGACACTACTCCTCATCCACTTCTTGCTTAGTGATAGTACTAGAATATTTCTCCAGGAATCCTACTGCCTTGTGCTCACCCTATCAATCTTCTCTCTACAGGATCATTCCCAGTAGCATCAAGACCAGGTGTTGTTCTCTCAACATAAGTAAGTCTTCTTAAACCCAATTTTCATGCCAGTTTTCACTTCTGTTTACTGTAAAACTCAGTAAATGAGTTTGCCATAACCAATTTTGGTAATTTACTTCCCAACATTCTTTCTTCAATCTATTTCTTTCATCATAATTTCCTGAATTTCATTATAACTGCTCTTTTCAAGCAGGTTTGACTGTTCTATTGTCTAGTTGGTTACAGTATATATATATATATATATATATATATATATATATATATATATATACATGTTTGTGTATACACAAACACACACACACACACGAATATAATTAACACTCCTTTTGTAATCTAGCCCAACATCTGCCTTCTTCAGACTGTATTATTGTAATAAATTCCCAACTGCTCCAACTACTGATGCTTTTCCCTTCCTACCATACATTTTCTACAGAGGGGTCCAAATTATTTCTGTTAAACACAAAGTATATCATGTTACTCATTTTTTCAAAATTTACATTTCTTCATATAAACTGAAGCTCTTATTGTCAAAGCAATCCTTGCACTAGACAAAGTTAAACAGGAAAGAGATGTTTTGTTTAAGACTATTGCAATGAACAGACATATTAGAAAGTCTTCTGAATAGTTCACATATTTTAATCTCTTCATTTCGTACTTTATCATGGTATTATTGCAGTCAATATTTTACAGGGAAGTAAGGAGAAGCACAGTAATATATGACGAGGGTCATACAAGCTAGTAAACAGCAGACACTTGATTGATACTAGACTGGCTCCCAATCACACAATAAATTATATAGAAAATTACGCATTTGTCTACTTTGGCTATTTCTTTCCTGAGTTGAGTATCATACTTTATTTCATGTTCAAGTTAAATTTATGATCAATCACCTCAGTGTTGAGAGGGAATCTTGTAATATTCCCATGAGATCTTTCATTTCCCTTCTTATCCTAGGGGATCATTTTAGTATTTTAATTGCATTATTACTTTTTTCAAATTAATCAGTAACAATTCAGCTTAAATAGATACTACAAATGTGCAATTTATGGAACACATGTATATATGTATATATTTATATGATTTTTTTCCTCTAGTTTCCCTTTGTATTTTTAGTTTTTAATCTTGACTAACCCCCAAAGGTCCGCTCATGTAATTCCCGTTCCTTGTGTGTAGAAGGAGTTGAAACTTAACTACAACCAATGAAAAATGATGAAAATTGAAAGGTTGTACAGATATAATTAATGACCTAATCAGCTGAGTAAACCAAGATGTAGGCCTAATCAGAAAAGCCCTCTTGAAAAACATAAACCCTCTCTGAAGTCAGAGTGAGGAAACAGCAGAAAGTCCCTCCCATTTGCTGGTTTTGACAGTTCCTGACAGCTAGCTACAAGGGTCCATATTCCATGAACAATTTATAGAAGCTTGGGAACAGATTCTATTTTTCTTTCTTTTGATATCTAGGTTAAATCCCAAGATGCTTTTTATCTGAGTTACATCTCCAGTCCTTTTTATTCATTCATTTGTTTTTGAGACATGGTCTCACTAAGTTGCTTGACAGTCTTATTAAATTCCTAGGGCTGGCCTGGATCTTGAAATCCTCCTGCCTTCCCTGCCTACCCATTGCTGGGCATAGCAGATCCTTTCCTAGTGGAGCCTTCAAATGAGAATGTAATCTAGCTAATACTTTGATTTCAGTCTAGGAACACAATATAAAAAGAGCACAGGGAAGCTGTGCCCAGGATTATGACCTACAAAATCTGGAATAATAAATGGGTTTTACTTAAATATTCTACTTTGTGATAATTGATTATGCACGACAGAAAACTACTATATGTAGACATAGATCTTTTCATACTATTTCATGAATAGGAGAAGTACATCCTCATATTACACACACTGAGTTAAATATGTTACATTGAAATGAATTGTGATGCAAAGCTGTGACAAAGTAGACATTTTTAACAACTGAAATTCCAAAGAGCAATATTACACTGAAATACCCAATGCCATCAAGAAAAATACCAAAAATCACTAAACAATATAAGAGAATTTGCAATGATATTTCATAAGAGTTTTGATCAGCACTTCTTCTGAGCTTAAAAAATATAATGAGGAAAGTTGAGGACATTAATAAATCTCTAGGGATGACCCACAAAGCATACAATTTCTGAGATAATTTTATTGGTAACATTTTGACTGTAAAACTTAACCTAGGAAAGACAGAGCATCTGTTTTGATTAAGTGGCTCTCTGCATGCAATTTTTATAATAGTAACACATCAAACACAGGTAATTATTTCCAACATCTCTTTTTACAAGGTGAGAGAATAAACCCTTGTAATTTTCAAGGGTCCCTATGGAAAAATCTCAAAGATAGTTTAGATATAAAAGGTGTCTGGAAAGTTTTTTCCCTTCCTTTTTTCTCTTCATTCTTTGAGATTTAGAATCTGATTTTAAGAAGGTTATAATACCCCCAAAATTGTTGAAAGAGAAGATTGGACACTTTAGAGCATGGGTTCCTGGAACACAATACTTTGTTACCTATTTCATAAAAAGAAAATAAATATAAATTAAGAACAAATATGCAAAATAACTTCGTGGTGAAAATTTTAGCTTCATTATAAAGGATAAATCTTTACTCCTTAAATAATCAAGGGCATAGAAAAATCAACAAAATGAACAGAAAATTATTCTGGGAATTGCAGAATCTCTGCTATCTAGGGAGATTAAATGTAAAGAATGAATTTTCAGATATAGTTGAGGTCATTGATCAAAAAATCGAGGAAGCAAAATAGAATGAAGATTTTTTGATTTTAAAGTATTTAATAGTCTTTTGTCAGAACTGCTGTTTTAAATGCAATTACACTACAATTCACTTCATTTTCCCTTCACTATATTATTTCATACTTGAGAATAAACATAGTTTATTTAAAGCTAGCGGTTTTCTCTCAATAGTTGTATGAGGTTCAACCATGTCCATTTTCACAAACAAGTGATTTTCTTAACACACAATTTATTCATCTTAAGTATAAATAAAGATAATTTATAAATAAATAATTTAATTTTAAATTTTTTTTGATATTTTAATTGATAAATATTGATAACTAAAATTTACATAAACAGATAGTCTTTAATGTACTTAATAATTAAAGAGAGAATAAAGGGGCTTGGACACTAGAATTATTGCCAATCACTGATGTAGGACAAGAGTATTGTTTTGCTTTGAAATTTTGTAATATATGTATAGTATATGTATTATATGTATTTACATGTATAGTTGCATTTCTCTGCCATGATTACTCCTGGCTGGCTCTCAGTATATCTAGGTTTGATAACTTGTAATCAGCATAATTTCTACTTCACAGAGAAAATGGGGAGACTGTATAAGAATTATCTGCCTTATGTATACATTTTAGTATATCAATAAAGGTCATGAACCTATTTGAAATAGCTGTGCTCTTTCTTTTTTCATATTCCTGAACTGACAAAACTTAATCTGTTTATTAATAGAATCTAAAGATATTGCTTCTCCAAAGCATAACAATCCTATTAGGTTGGGCATGAGGCACACATGGGTAATCCCAGAGGCTCAGGAGGCTGAGGCAGGAGGATTGCAAGTTCAAAGCCATCCTTAGCAACTAAGAGAGGCCCTAATCAACTTAGTGATCCTGTTTCAAAATAAAAATTAAGAATAAGAACGGTTGGGGATGTGGCTTAGTGGTTATGCTCCTTTGGGTTCTATTTCTAGTACCAAAAAAAGAGAGAAACCTATTAAAGTAAATTTAAATATTCTCTTTGATCAATATGTCAGTATTTTCTATTATTTCATATTTATTTAGCTTTTGATATGTATCTACTATTTAATCAAAATCTAATGAGTTAATATTGAATTTGTTACCTAAAAATCTTTGAAATTATCATCAAAAATTGTCTTTGAGAGAAAGTTTGTCAGAATAATGATTCAACTGAGTTGAAAAGAAAATTATGATTTTTAAATGTTAATAACTATATTGAAGCAATATTAGCTTATTTGATTACTAAATTCATATAGTCATATATATGTATACATATTTATATATCTATACACACATACATACATCCCAAAGGTATTCTCATGACCAAATAATTTTATCTCTAAACATTCTTGTATTGTCTCACATGTAAGCTTTTTGGGAACCCTTATTATCTAAATCATACATAGGCCTATTTTTGAATAACCTTCTTATTGTTTCTTCTTTACCTTAATCCTTTGATAATTTGGTATTTGATTCTTTCTCTGTGAATTCTCAAATTATAGCTCATTGTCACTTATGTTTTGAGGATTTACCAGAACATTGGATTTGGTTTGACCAATTTGTTAAGGACATGTATACTTCCATTCTACACAGACAAAGCCATTAACCTCAAGGCTGTATGTAAGACCCCTCTCATGTGTAGATTAGCAGTCAAAATGTTGTCTGTAGGGCTACTGTCAGAATTCCTTTGGCTCAGGTTTAGCTGTAAAAATACCCTTATCTTCAGAGACAGGTGAGCTGTCTTTGAGGAAAGATATCTTTATCCAGATTGACTTTGGTGTTGCTAAGGTGTTCTTCTCTGATCAAGTATTGGGTGTTATGATCCAGTTTAAGAAAAATTTTTTCATATTTTTATATTACCATTACCATGTCTACATGTCTATTTAAAGTTTCATAAATCAATGATCTTTGTAGTATATTTATATCCCAACATTATATTAGCAATAATTGTGAACTTTGGCAATACATAATGTCTTTTGTATATAGACTTTAATTATACATTATTAACTCATTTGCCTGAAATTATATCTGAAGTCCTGAAATTATTGGTCTCAATAAAGATTAGTCTTTCTTTGTTTAAATATTCTGAATATTTTTGTAACAGTATTTTTGTATAGACTTTATAATCCATAAGCCTTATGAATCAGGTAGGGCATATATTATTTTTAATTAATATTATCATTTCTATTATAGTACATTAACAGTGCCTTTAAAAGGGTTCCGATAATAAATCTTATGATTATATACAGAACCTGAACTTGTAACAGGGGTTCTTCATTTGATGCTTTGACATGATTTTTTTTTCCCAATCTTTTTTTTCCCCAAACTTCTTCCTGATCTTCTTTTCCTTGATTTTTTTCTTCCTGATCTCTCTTCCATAATATCATTTTCTCTGAATCACCTCTATAAAAGACCCCTGTTCCTACAGAGGGGCAGAATCACAGCCTTTGGGAAACGAGTTCCCTGTGATTGTCCTTTTCTAGCAAAGCAATAAACCTTCTTTTTCCTTTTTCTCAAAACCTTATCTTTGTTATTGGATTGGAATCCAGGTTGAGAACAGAGTTTCCGGTTACAAACTCAGATCTTCAAATGCTAAATATTTTATATTGATTGTTCAATAGGCTCATTGATTCAACATATATAAACTACAACTCTTGAAATGTACTATTTTGTATACTAAGGACACAGACATTAATAAATCAGCCTCTGATATTAATCTACTCAAGTGAATTGAAAAGCAAATCACCAGTCATTCTTTGAATATCAGCCATTGATCACGGATTAAAATATTATGCAATAATGGAAAATTTACCAGTATTATGCAGATTTGCAAAAGTAGATATAAACTGTCTCCTTTGGAGTCTCAGAAAAGATTAACTGGGAATAAATGATGTATCTCAAACAAGAATTCATGATTTTGATGACCACTTTAAAAAGAAAATAATTTCAGGTTAGAGAAAATACTGTGTTCAATAGAATGGTTGGAAGATAAATAACAAGATCACTATATTCAACAAGTTGGCTAATGAAGACACAGGAAATGTTAAAAAAGAGTTGACATAATTTAATACCTTTTGGTAGAAGATAGCATCAAAGCAATGCATGTTGAAGAACAAGAGTAGTGGGCAAAAAATAAATTCTTAAACGTTGCAGTGATTTGTATAAAAACTGAACCAACTGTAAAAATGTCAGTAGTATAAAGATTATAGGATTTAATGATCATTGAGATTTTAAGGACAAAGTATAAGATGGAACTGATAAAGATGGCTGTGTGGATTCCAAAGTCATTAATCAATAAAGCAAATAAAAATAAAAATAATAAAAATTATTAATTTAAAATGGAAAATATAACTTAAAATTTGTTTCTGTTTTAAAAATTCCCAGGACTCATTCATTGATTAATAGATATCAAGAGTGCCTGTGTTAAGTCAGGCATAGTGTGCTTGTATTTATTCTTTCTCTTTTTAAGAGAAAAAAAAAATTCTAAAGCCAGGCATGGTGACACACATCTGTAATCCTAGGAACTTAGGAGGCTGAGGCAGGAGAATCATATGTATATACTAATACAATATATATACATATATATTTATATATATATATGTATATATATATGGTGTATCTGTATGTATATACATGTATATGTTGTATTAGTATATATAACATAAATATATATAACATATATATATACATTTATAGTATTAGTTTATATATATATACACACACATTTACATATATTGTAGATGGACACAATACCTTTATTTTTATCTATTTATTTTTATGCAGTACTGAGGATGGAACCCAGTGCCTCACATGTGCTAGGCAAGTGCTCTACCTTCGAGCCACACTCCAGCTGAAGAAACTGTTCTTGAATTTTGATATTTCAGTTAGTTCATTCACGCAGCCACATGTTTTAAAAATTATTATTATTTTCAAATCACATATGTGCCTCAGTGATTTCTTCAATGAAATCATTTTCTTCTAAATATCCTTAATCTTAATGCAAAACCAAAAATAAACAAAAAAATTACTACTGAACATCAAGTGAAGTCACCCTGACAACTAACAAAAAATATCAGTAGATTCAAGTTATCTCACACCACAAATGCATTAAGTTTTTATGTATACTAAGAAAAACTGAAGGAGAAGTTGAGATTAGTCACTAACCACTGTATTTAAAACGTTATTTTAAGGAATTTGATTTGATCAATTTGAAATTATTTTAACTAATTCAAGTTAGATCCATGGAGATGGTGAGTCATATACATTCAGTTGTTGCATTCAGTCGTAGAAAATAACACTTTTAACTGTTACGTTATATAGGTGAATATTATAAAAGAGAAATTTTGGTCTTTCTATCAATTATACTATAGAAAAGAAGATAAAAGATGCATACACTAAAGATTATAAATGTAACTATCAAATGTAATTACATTTCAGTATTTTTGTTGTGTTTTGTTTTGTTTTTTAGCAGGAGGTATTGCTTTTGCTTTGTTGCCCAGCCTGGCCTTGAATTCCTGCACCCAAACATCTTTCTACTTTAGCTGGGACTACAGGCATACAACACTGTGCCTTGGCTTAATATTTTTTAGGATTCACTCTATATTGTAGATGTTTAGGAATAGTGCTTTGAAAGCAATGTTTTCAATAGTTCTCAACACACTGAATTAAAATGTTTCATATAAAATATATTGTTGGAAAATACTAAATATTATGCTGTAAATCAAAATGAACATTTATTCTTTTTTATATTGTTTCTAAGTTGTTACAGTAACAAAAGCTAACTGTAATTACATTATAAATTACCTAAGAATAACAATATAAATATTTTAATTATATAAAAATACACAAAAAGTATACAAAATATCCAAAACAAACATTTTCAAAAATTGCTGTTAAAAGTGAAAATTGGAGAAATCTATTTGGGGAATATTGTAAAAATATATATAATTTTTATAAAGTTAATTCATTTTTGCCTTTTGGCTTAATGACTTATGTGAGGTTCACACAAACAATTTTTTGACCTTTTATTCAATTGGGTCATGAGTATAAGGCAGTTCTGATATGTGTCTTACTCCTGTAATGAACAATTGAATGATAAATGTGCCCTGTAATATCTTTCTGTACATGATTTCTAAGTAATGAAAAACTAACCAATTCCCTTATTGCTTCTTCAATCTGATTGAAGCTAAACTTAACTAACATTTCCTATTGAAAGCCTAAAGTTGAAATAATGTTGAGTTTACTGATGAATGAATGACAAATAGTATGTCAAATACTCTTTCTTGTGAATTCCCTTTTTCTTTGTTCACATTGATGTCTCTTCTTTGTTCTTGGATCTTTAAACCTTAAAGCAGTTACAATCCTTGACCTAGTAATAAGTGACACTTCAATATTTTTCAGTCAAAACCTGTGTCTATTCTACTGTTAAGGGCAATTCTTTGATGGTTTCTTTTAGAAGATTTGCAGTAAATTAGAGTGCAGGAAAGTATTAAACTTTTGATAAGCTAGCAAATTTAGCTTTCATTGCTCCCTAGCTTATGCTTTATTAAAACTTGTCCAAATTTTAATTATTAGTACATTGATGCACAGAACTAAAGCAACAGATAAAAATTGTGTGTAAGTCTTTATAAAGAATGTCCTCTTGTATTCCTCTCCAATAAGCCTCAAAATATTGACAAAACTTGAATGTGTAAGTTATTATAGGTTCAAAATTGTTTAAAATAACATTTTTACTTATTTAAGCAGTGTAAGTATTTAGAAATGCTCCTTTGTGTACTCCCCATTTCATGATATGCTGTATTCAAATTATTCTTATACACTATATTTTTTGTTACTAGATGAACTATTTTTTAGACTAATCTTAATAGAGTGAATCATTCTCAAGTATGCTTTGACAGTCTGTAATATAATCAAGGAACTATACTTCATTGAAAACATATTCCAAATCCATAACTACCCATTAATAGTAAGTTTTTTCTTTTTTATTCTTACCATATGTATACATATTTATGGCATATAACATGATATTTTTATATATGCTTACATTATAGAATGCCTAACTCAAGATAATTAACATAAGCATTACTTTAGATATTTATCATTTTTTGAGATAAGAACTCTTAACATCTAATCATTTTACAAGTCACAAGTTGAATGCATCACTATTAATTATAGTCATCACATAGTAGTTAATTTTTTTAAACATTCAGAACTCAAATTGTTTAGGCTTATTTTAGAGCATCTTATAAATCTTGGATATTTTAGTCTATTGTGTACTTCATGCAATGTCAAACACTTTGAAATTCTCAAATAAGAAGGCCAATTTTTCTTTTAATGATAACTTTAGAAAGAAATGTTCATACTTATTTTAAAATATATTAAAATTATTATTTATTCACTGATACACTGAAAAGCAAATGCAATGATCCTTCAATCATCTTTTTATTATTCACACCAATGAACATATATATGAGAGGAGCCATAAGATTTTACTACCATTTTGTTTTAGTCACTTTTTGTTGTTGTTGTTGTTCATGGGAACAAAAGACTTGATGAGAGAATTTTAAGGAGAAAACTTTTATTTAAAGTCTCAGAGTTTCAGATGTCTTAGTCCAGAGACAGCTATCTTTATTCCTTAGAGCTGAAGGTAGAACATTATGGTAGAAGTGTGTGGTAGAGGACAGCAGCTCAGGAAACCTAGGAGAAAGCCCAGAGATAGATAGAGGGAGCTAAGCTCATCTCTCAAACTACATACCCCAAAGGCACATTCCCAGGGGCCCACCTCCGCCAGCCACATCCTACCTGCTCTCAGTTACCACCAAGTTAATCCCATCAGAGGATTGATTCACTGAATGGGTTAAGTCTCTTATAAAAATCATTTCATGTCTAAACCTTCTTGCATTGTCTTATACATGAGCTTTTGTTGGATTCCTCACATCTAAGCCATAACATGTTTCATTTTGTTTTTTTTTTGTTTATTTTGCTTTTTTGATTTGTCCTATCTAAAAATATTAATGCTGACATATTTTAAAAGCTAACAAAATGTTAACCTGCATCATATTGGAGAGTTTTCTTGAGACATTTCAGTACTGTCTCAGATGTCTAAGGTTTTCTATAGTTCAGTCACAAAGAACTTGAGCTTCAAGAAAATAAGAAAACATTCTCAGAGAAAGTGAGAGAGACAAAGAGAACTTGACCTCTTCCTAACACTTTTATCACTGCTTAAATAGTTTCCTGACAATTTATAAGAGTTGGATCTGCAGAAAGAAACCTTGGGTTGTTTTAGAGAGAAAGTTGATGGGAGATAATCTAATATTGTGGAATACTTAGAAAATAAATTTATTTCAAAACACATGACTTTTCTGGGGAAGAAAGGGAAAGGAAGATGGTTTGGGAATGTAGAAAGGAATCATTGCCCTCTTTTAATAGCAGAAAGACTCAGCCAACATGGCACTTTAACGTTTGTCACAACACAATTCACACATGCATTTTATTTACATACACAAGTAAAGAAGGACTGTCCACATACACAGCAATCCACGGAGTCCAGTACTGGTGTCTGGTGAAACTATTAATTCTCCATCTTCAACCACAGATTGAAAATTTTGCTTCACATTTCCATGCTTGATGAAAAATAATGGCAACAATTTCTATAAAAGTTTATATAAACTATTGTTTCAAAATATATTAAATCCACAAAAAATAAAATTAAAAAAAACCCAAACCTTTGACTAAACTTTTTCAAGTGTGGCATTTAACTTTCTACAAATAAATGAAGTACTTTGATAAGAATGTAATATAGTTGTCTAGATAGACATGTTAGTCATTTAAAATAATCTAGCAGAGTTAAAGATTTATAGAACAATTGCTTTACATAAAATAGATTTTTGTCATTTTCTGCATTTATTCCTGAGTTCTTGGAGTTCCTAAATATTTTTTTAATAATTTATATACATTAAAGTACATATTTTTTGCTGTAAAAGTTAAGGTATTGCAAATATGTACAAATATATACAGTGATGTGTTCACAATTTGTGTCAAAGAGAATGGCTTAACTCTATAAAATCCCTGTTTTTCCACCTACTCAACCATCATCCCTTCTATGAAACTTCAAATACCCACTTATCTTTTTACTCTCTCTATAGTTTTGCTTTTCCCATAGTGTCATACAATTGAAATCATACAGTACGTGGCATTCTTTGACTAAATTTTTCACTTACCAATGTACATTTAAGGTTTATCTATTTCATTTTTATCACTGAATGGTGTTCTTTTGCATGAGGGCAGCACAATTTTTTTACTCACTCACCTATTGAAGGACAATAGGATGCTCTCAAATTCTGGCAAATATGACTAAAATCTTTATAAACAGAGAATGTTAACTACGAGACAATGTCTTTCAAAGTAGTTGTACCAGTTTCATTTCACCAACTTCATTAATATTGTCCACATTATTTTAACTTTAGACCCCTGGTGGGTGTCTAGGGGTATCACATCATTGATTTTATTTGCAATTCACTAATGACAAAAAGGTATGGAACATCTTTCATATATTTAATGACTGTATACATATCTTCGTTGGTACAATCTATTCAAAACTTTGTGTGGTTATTAATTAGATTGGTTGTTTTGTTTTTGATTTGAAAGTATTGCTTGTGTATTTTGGATACAAGTGCTTTCTCCTGTATCTGTTTAGAAAAATACTCATACAGCCAGTCACTTATCCTTTGTAAAACAAATGTTTAAATTCTAATAAAATTCATCTTGTCTTGCCTTTTTGGATTTAGTTTTTAGTATTGGATATATTTTTTTAAAATCTCAACCTTACATAGATTTTCTTCAAGAAGTTTGTAATTATGTGTTTTAGATTTTTAATTGATTTTGGTGAAAAATAAGTTTGTTTCTAGGTTCATTGTTTTTATTTATCAATATTTAGTTGGTACAACACATTTGTTGTAAATAATATCTTTTTTTTAGTTAATTGTCTTTGCTTCATTGTCAAAGACCACCTGACCATACTTATGTCAGTCTACTTCTCAGATCCTTTATTTTCTTCCATTCAGCTATGTGTCTACCCTTTTTCCAAAATTTGCAGTACTGTTGCTTTATCATAAGTGTTAAATTCAGGTTGTAGTGCAACTTTCTACCTGTCTCATACTATAGGAATGCCTAGTTTAGATCATGTGATTCTCCATATTACCTTACTGATCAGTTTGCTGATGTCTTTTCTTGGGGCTACATAATCCGCATCTCTGCATATATTCTCACATGCCTTGTTGCTGTCATCTTCTATTATCTCATAAGGACAATTGTCATTTGATTTAGGCTGCACCTTAATCCAGTATGATCTCAATTCTAGAGCCTTCATATAATTACATCTTAAAGAAAGTTTTTTTCACACACATTGCATTCTAAAATGTTGAGAGGTGTTTTCTTTGAAGCTTTTGTCATTCAATCCACTAGAAGGATTGTTCTCCTACATCATTCAAAAGATTGTAGCGAAATGGTCTCACTTCTTCCTTAAGTTTTTGTGTCATTTACCAAAGAAACAATTTAGACTTAGATTTCTATATTTTGAAAAGTCATACAAACATTAACTTAATATCTTTAATAGATATAAAACCATCCAATTTATTTCTCATTGTGCTCATTTTAACAGTTTATATCTTACAAGAGATTCGTCCATTTTACCTAAATTATCAAATTTGTGGTAATGATGTTGGTAATAATACTTCTAAATAATCCTGTTAATACCAGTGGGATCAGTAATGATGGTGGGTCATCAGTAATGATGATTTCTCTTTCATTCCTTTTTATATTTCTTTTTTTTCATTTTCACCCAGCACTGGGGACTATAGACAGGGTTCTGTGTATCCAAAATAAACATTCCACCACTGAGTTACATCCCTAGGTCTCCCTTTTTCATTTCTGATTTTTTTTCTACTTAGTTACCATGACTTAAGTTTCATTAGTTGTATATTTTCAAGAAGCTTTTGATTGCATTTATTTTTCTTGATTTCCTTTGCTAATTTTAATGATTTGTATAGTGGTTTTTATTATTTCCTGTGTTTACTTTAGCTTAAATAGCCCCTCTATCTTTTGTTTGCTAAAATGGAAGCTTACATTAATGATTATTTCTATCTTATTTTCTAATATATACCTTTAATGACATAAATTTGTCTCTAAGCAGTTTTCTCTACATCCCACAAATGTTCATAGAATATTTCATCATGTTAATGTTTGAAGTAAGTTACAAGGTACCTTGAGATTTATTCTTTGACTAATACAATAATGGGGATTTTCCAGCTTCTTTTCCTGTGCTGATCTGTCATTTAATTTTATAAGATTTGGGACTGGGGATGTGGCTCAAGTGGTAGCACGCTCGCGTGGCATGTGCGGCGCACTGAGTTCGATCCTCAGCACCACATAAAAATTAAAAAAAAAAAAATATAAAGATGTTGTGTCCACTGAAAACTAAAAAATCAATATTAAAAAATTCTCACTTGCTCTCTCTTTAAAAAATTAATTTTAAAATATTTGAATTATTTGGTTAAGGGACTTTCATAAACTCTAATTTTCATCTTTGTCCAATGTGAGCTTGAGAAGAATACATATTCTCTTATTGTTACATGAAATATTCTTTTTTTATTGGTTGTTCAAAACATTACAAAGCTCTTGTCATATCATATTTCATACATTAGATTCAAGTGGGTTGTGAACGCCCATTTTTACCCCAAATACAGATTGCAGAATCACATTGGTTACACATCCACATTTTTACATAATGCCATATTAGTAACTGTTGTATTCTGCTACCTTTCCTATCCCCTACTATCCCCCCTCCCCTCCCCTCCCATCTTCTCTCTCTACCCCATCTACTGTAATTCATTTCCCTCCTTATTTTTTATCCCATTCCCCTCACAACCTCTTATATGTAATTTTGTATAACAATGAGGGTGTCTCTCCATTCCCATGCAATTTCCTTTTTCTCTCCCTTTCCCTCCCACCTCATGTCTCTGTTTAATGTTAACCTTTTCTTCCTGCTAGTCCTCCCTGCTCTGTTCTTAGTTGCTCTCATTATATCAAAGAAGACATTTGGTATTTGTTTTTTAGGGATTGGCTAGCTTCACTAAGCATAATCTGCTCTAGTGCCATCCATTTCCCTGCAAATTCCATGATTTTATCATTTTTTAGTGCTGCGTAATACTCCATGGTGTATAAATGCCACATTTTTTTTTATCCATTCATCTATTGAAGGGCATCTGGGTTGGTTCCACAGTCTAGCAATTGTGAATTGTGCTGCTATGAACATCGATGTGGCAGTATCCCTGTAGTACGCTCTTTTAAGGTCTTCAGGGAATAGTCCGAGAAGGGCAATAGCTGGGTCAAATGGTGGTTCCATTCCCAGATTTCCCAGGAATCTCCATACTGCTTTCCAAATTGGCCGCACCAGTTTGCAGTCCCACCAGCAATGTACAAGAGTACCCTTTTCCCCACATCCTCGCCAGCACTTGTTGTTGTTTGACTTCATAATGGCTGCCAATCTTACTGGAGTGAGATGGTATTTTAGGGTGGTTTTGATTTGCATTTCCCTGACTGCTAGAGATGGTGAGCATTTTTTCATGTACTTGTTGATTGATTGTATGTCCTCCTCTGTGAAGTGTCTGTTCAGGTCCTTGGTCCATTTGTTGATTGGGTTATTTGTTATCTTATTGTTTAATTTTTTGAGTTCTTTGTATACTCTGGATATTAGGGCTCTATCTGAAGTGTGAGGAGTAAAAATTTGTTCCCATGATGTAGGCTCCCTATTTACCTCTTTTATTGTTTCTCTTGCTGAGAAAAAACTTTTCAGTTTAAGAAAGTCCCATTTGTTGATTCTTGTTATTAACTCTTGTGCTATGGGTGTCCTATTAAGGAATTTGGAGCCCGACCCCACAATATGTAGGTAGGAGCCAACTTTTTCTTCTATCAGACGCAGAGTCTCTGATTTGATATCTAGCTCCTTGATCCACTTTGAGTTAACTTTTGTGCATGGCAAGAGGAGGGGATTCAGTTTCATTTTGTTGCATATGGATTTCCAGTTTTCCCAACACCATTTGTTGAAGATGCTATTCTTCCTCCATTGCATGATTTTAGCTCCTTTATCAAATATAAGATAGTTGTAGCTTTGTGGATTAGTCTCTGTGTCCTGTATTCTGTACCATTGGTCCACCCACCTGTTTTGGTAACAGTACCATGCTGTTTTTGTTACTATTGCTCTGTAATATAGTTTGAAATCTGGTATCGCTATACCGCCTGATTCACAATTCCTGCTCAGAATTGCTTTTGCTATTCTGGGTCTTTTATTTTTCCATATAAATTTCATGATTGCTTTATCTATTTCTACAAGAAATGCCATTGGGATTTTGATTGGCATTGCATTAAACCTATAGAGAACTTTTGGTAATATCACCATTTTGATAATGTTAGTTCTGCCTATCCATGAACAGGTATATTTTTCCATCTTCTAAGATCTTCTTCTATTTCTCTCTTTAGGGTTCTGTAGTTTTCATTGTATAAGTCTTTCACCTCTTTTGTTAGGTTGATTCCCAAGTATTTTATTATTTTTGAGGATATTGTGAATGGAGTGTTTTTCCTCATTTCCGTTTCAGAAGTTTTGTCGCTGATATACAGAAATGCATTTGATTTATGCGTGTTGATTTTATATCCTGCCACTTTGCTGAATTCATTTATTAGTTCTAGTAGTTTTTTTGTAGACTCTTTTGGGTCTTCTAGGTATAGAATCATGTTGTCCGCAAATAGCGATAATTTAAGTTCTTCTTTTCCTATTTTTATGCCTTTAATTTCTTTCGTCTGTCTAATTGCTCTGGCCAGTATTTCGAGAACTATATTGAATAGACGTGGTGATAGAAGGCATCTCTGTCTTGTTCCAGATTTTAGAGGGAATGCCTTCAATTTTTCTCCATTCAGAATGATGCTAGCCTGAGGCTTAGCATAGATAGCTTTTACAATGTCAAGGTAAGTTCCTGTTATCCGTAGTTTTTCTAATGTTTTGAACATAAAGGGATGCTGTACTTTGTGGAATGCTTTTTCTGCGTCTATTGAGATGATCATATAGTTCTTATCTTTAAGTCTATTGATGTGGTGAATAACATTTATTGATTTCCGTATATTGAACCATCCTTAAATCCCAGGGATGAATCCTACTTGATCATGGTGCACAATTTTTTTGATGTGCCTTTGGATCCGATTCGCCAGAATTTTATTGAGGATTTTTACATCTAAGTTCATCAGAGATATTGGTCTGTAGTTTTCTTTCTTTGAGGTGTCTTTGTCTGGTTTAGGAATCAGGGTGATGTTGGACTCATAGAAAGAATTTGGCAGAGCTCCCTCGTTTTCTATTTCCTGAAATAACTTGAAAAGTGTTGGTATTAATTCTTCTTTAAAGGTTTTGTAAAACTCCGCTGTATACCCATCCAGTCCTGGGCTTTTCTTGGTTGGTAGTCTTTTGATCGCTTCTTCTATTTCATCCATTGATATTGGTCTGTTTAAATTGTGTGTATCCTCCTGACTCAGTCTGGGCAAATCATATGACCTAAGAAATTTATCGATGTCTTCACTATCTTCTATTTTATTGGAATATAGGTTTTCAAAATAATTTCTAATTGTCTTCTGTATTTCTGTAGCATCTGTTGTGATATTGCCTTTTTCATCCTGTATGTTAGTAATTTGAGTTCTCTCTCTTCTTCTCTTTGTTAGCATGGCTAAGAGTCTGTCAATCTTATTTATATTTTCAAAGAACCAACTTTTAGTTTTGTTAATTTTTTCAATAGTGTCTTTTGTTTCAATTTCGTTGATTTCCGCTCTGATTTTAATTATTTCTTGCCTTCTGCTACATTTGCTGTTGTTTTGCTCTTCCTTTTCTAGGGCTTTGAGATGAAGTGTGAGCTCATTTATTTGTTGGTTTTTCCTTTTTTTGAGGAATGACCTCCAGGCACTGAATTTCCCTCTTTAAACTGCTTTCATTGTGTCCCATAGATTCCGATATGTTGTGTCTATATTTTCATTTATCTCTAAGAATTTTTTGATTTCCTCCTTTTTGTCTTCTGTAACCCATTGACTACTCAGTAACATATTGTTCATTTTCCATGTGATGTAGGATTTTTCATTCCTTCTTTTATCATTGATTTCCAGTTTCATTCCATTATGATCAGATAAAATGCATGGTATTATCTCCACCCCTTTATATTTACTGAGGGTTGCCCTATGGCATAATATATGGTCTATTTTTGAGAAGGATCCATGTGCTGCTGAGAAAAAAGTATATCCACTTGATGATGGTTGATATAGTCTATATATGTCAGTTAAGTCTAAGTTATTGATTGTGCTGTTGAGTTCTATAGTTTCTTTATTCAACTTTTGTTTGGAGGATCTGTCCAATGGTGAGAGAGGTTTGTTGAAGTCACCCATAATTATTGTGTTGTGGTCTATTTGATTCTTGAACTTCAGGAGAATTTGTTTTATGAACGTCACAGCACCATTATTTGGTGCATAAATATTGATAATTGTTATGTCTTGTTGGTGAATGGTTCCTCTTAACAGTATATAATGTCCTTCCTATCCCTTTTGATTAACTTAGTCTTGAAGTCGATTTTATTCAATATGAGGATGGCCACCCCTGCTTGCTTTCGAGGACCGTGTGCGTGGTATATTTTTTCCCATCCTTTCACCTTCAGCCTGTGTATGTCTTTTCCAATCAGATGTGTCTCCTGGAGGCAACATATTGTTGGATTTGTTTTTTTAATCCATGTTACCAGCCTATATCGCTTTATTGGAGAGTTTAAGCCATTAACATTTAGAGTTACTATTGATATATGGTTTATACTGCCAGCCATGTTTGATTATTTATCTTTTTTTAAAATTTAGTTTGTTTCTCCATGATTAGCTTTCCCCGCCCTCTGTCATTACCTCGGCTCTTCCCACTGATGGTTTTGGTTGTTGTTTTTCATTCCTTCCTCGCTTTGCAATGCTGGTTTTCTGGCTGCAAATTCTTTTAGCTTTTGTTTATCATGAAAGATTTTTATTTCATTGTCGTACCTGAAGTTTAATTTGGCTTATAGAATTCTTGGTTGGCATCTATTGTCTTTCAGTGTTTGAAATACATTGTTCCAGGATCTTCACGCTTTCAGCGTCTGTGATGAAAAGTCCGTTGTAAACCTTATTGGTTTACCCCTGAATGTAATCTGCCTCCTTTCTCTTGCAGCTTTTAATATTTTCTCTTTGTTCTGTATATCGGATATCTTCATAACAATGTGTCTTGGCGTTGGTCTACTGTGATTTTGTGTTCTCGGTGTCCTGTATGCATCTACAATTTGTATATCTGTTTCCTTTTTTATTTCTGGAAAGTTTTCTGTAATTATTTCATTCAGCAGGTTACTCATTCCCTTGGTTTGAATCTCTGTACCTTCCTCTATCCCGATGACTCGTAAGTTTGGTTTTTTTATGTTATCCCATATCTCCTGGATGTTTTTCTCGTGATTTTTTACCAGCCTTTCTGAGTTGGCTAGACTCTTTTCAAGATGATATATTTTGTCTTCGTTATCTAACGTTCTGGCTTCTACTTGCTCCACTCTGTTAGTGATACTCTCAATTGAGTTTTTAATTTGGTTTATTGTTTCCTTCATTTCTAGAATTATTGTTTGATTTTTTTATAATCTCTATCTCCTGATAAAGATGCTTAACTTCTTCTTTTATCTGTTTATGTAATTCATTTTCAATGTGTTCTTTCACTGTTTGTATTTGCTATCTCGTATCCTCTTTAAGGTTCCTTTCCATCTGTCTAAGGTATTCCTTCAGTTCTTTATATGACCATTTTTCTGATGACTCTAGGTCCTCCTGAATATTTAGGCTGCCCTTCATTGTTTGTACTCCTTTTCTTCCTTGATTTTTTATGCTGCTCATGTTACTTCTTGTTCTGTTTGACTGCTGAGTTACTGTTTACTCTTATAAATTTATTTGATGTTTGGGAGGAAAGATATTAGAAGGGATGGGAAGAAGTCACTAAAGAAAATGAGAGTAGGCAGGTAGAATTCAAGGAAGGGGGAATAAGAAAATTGAAAAGAAATGAAAAGACAAAAGAAAAAAATAGAAAATAAAGAAAGAAAGAAAGAAAAATTTAAAACAAAAAAAATAATGATAATAAAGAAATGGAAATTAAAGTTTAAAAAAATAATAATAAATTTAAAAAAATGAACACATTTAAAAAAATTTAAAGAACAACAACAAAAAAAATGAAAATGAAAGAAAAAAATAATAATAATAAATGCAGTCAGAGAGCTCGATTAACTTCTCTTCCAGTACGTGGAGCTGTGCCCACTGGGCCAAGCTTCTCTTCTCAATAGGTGGGAACCAATCACTTTGCAGCAGCTCTTCCTCCCAGACTGTGCAGGTCTCCAATCCTGAGTGCCTAGGGCCTTCTCTTGTGTTTCCTCAAGCCAGGCCCCACTCACCTATGATGCTCACCACAATACTGGCTACACGCCAGGTCTGGTGCTCCTGGGAGCCCTGTTTTCATGAACATCTGGGCATACTCTCCCTGTTTGCCTCCCTCAGACCCTAAGTTTGTAGACCTTGGGGCTGAGAACTCCCAGCGAAATTGCTTACCCTCCAGTAGCCACTCCCCCGGTAGCTGGTGCAAGGGACCTCAGTTGTCAGCACTGGTGGGAGTGGTAGCCAGAAGTTCCATGCCACTAGTCCCTCGCCACTCCTGATTCCCTGGGTCTGGCTATTGCGCTCACAGGAGAGCTGGGAGGGACCCTTAAAGTTTCCCCACTGTGTGGAGAGAGATGGCTAGGGGATTACACACCTGTCGCCTCTGGCTTCAATGAAGTTATCTCCTCCGCCCGTGACGTCAGTTCTCTGCCATGGTGGTATCCCATGCAAATGGTGACCGTTCGTTCCCTTTGCGGGGTGACCAATGCAACAGGTGGGTCCTGACTGTCTCTCCCAAGCCCAGTTTCAATCCTGTGGCCACTGCCTATGAAGGCTTGGTTGGCTTTTACCTCTGTAAGTTCAGGAGGGCCGACCAGTTATTCCAGCGGGATCGTTAGTGCTGAGTCACAAGAAGCAAGTGAACCGGAGCTTGAATGCAGCTGATCTGGGCTTGGTGTGTTCTGAGAGGCCCAAACTGTTCACCCCAGATCCACGTCAGCTCAGCATTGCCTAGTGATCCTGAGCAAACAGCATTTAGACAGTTTACATCTCCCTGTGCCCGAGTAGCTGAAGGGGTCAGAGACTTGATCTCTCCGTGCCCACCGCCATGTTGGATCCCTTAGATTTTAAATTGTCACTAATCTTATCAGCTGTTCCATTTTGCTCGGCGGGGTCGGCGGCTCACTCGCGTGGTGAAGAGTCTGCTCTAAGGAGCTCTGCAGGAAGCGGTGGCAGCGGCAGCGACATTGGCAGCTGCCCAGCTGCGGCCCTCAGGATGCCCGGGGAGGGGGTGCGGACTAGGGGAGGGGAGGCGGCGCCATGGGGCCTGTGCTGGCTGGGTGACTGGGCATGCGAGAGAGCGGGCAGGGTGGGGGAAAGAAATTAAGATCGAGATTCAGAGAGCGAGCGCGGGAGGAGAGAGGTGGAAATGCGGAGAGGAGGGGGAAAAGGGGCCGAGAGCATGAAATATTCTTAAAATCTGAAATAAATCAAGTTGATTGTTAGTACTATTCAGGTCAAATTATATCCTTATTAATTTGATGCCTGCTTGGTCTATCAGTTACTGAATCATGGAGGAGCTCCCTTCTAATTTCTCCTTGTAATCCTATCATCATTTTTTAACTTTTTTTTTTTACCCCCACAGTGACAGGGATTGAAACTTTATGCCTCAGTAACATCTTCATTCCTTTTTAGTTTTTAATTTTTAGACAGAGTCTCTCTAAGTCAATGAAGCTGGCTGGTCTTGAACTGGTGACTGGTGACTCTCCTGCTTTAGCTTCCTGAGTGGCTGGAATTTCAAACCTGTACACCGTTCCCATCTTTTTCATGCATTTTGATGCTCTCTTTTTAGGTTCATATACATTAAGCATTGTTATGAACTCTTGGCAATGGACCTCAGCATCATTATCTAAAGCATTCCTTTATCCCTAATAAATGTCTTTATTTTAAAATCTGCCATGAGTGAGATTAATACAATTACTTCAGCTCTATCAAGGATATGCTACTCCAGCTTTCTTTTGATTGGTATAAGCATGGCATACTTTTCTCTGTTTGTTTATTTTTAACCTCTCTCATTTTTATGTATAGTGATTTTCTTACAAACAGTCTTATTTTCTTATAAGCAATCTTTTAATTGCTGAATAGTACATTTTATTATGCATACAGTTTGGTATGTATCTACCACATTTGTAACTGTTTTTTAGTCACTGCAGTTTTCTTTATATTTAAAAAGTTTTCTTCTGATCTTTGATTTCTCTAGTTTTAATTGAACATTTCATGTGATTCAGTTTCAATTCTTTCATTTGTTGAATACTTAAACTTTAAAAATTTTACTAGATGCCCCAGAGTTGCAATGTACATTTTTACTATTGCAAAATAACATTCATTTAATGTTATATTGCTTCATAGATATATAAATGGCATTATGATAGCATATTTCCAATTATTGCCTCCCATCTCATAGGCCATTGTGCTTTCATTCATTTCACTCATATATATATACATACATACATATAGATATATCTATATATCTATACACACACACACATACACACACTATAAACATCCAGTACATTGCAATTATTAATTTATATAACCCATTTAAGATTCAGCACTAATAAGAAAAACAGATGCATTTTTTTGGGGGGGGTAATTAACAGATGCATTTTTAAATTACTTTTTAATTTTTTATGACAGTAGAATGCATTACAATTCTCATTACATATACAGAGCACAGTTTTTCATATCTCTGGTTGTATACAAAGTATATTCACACCAATTAGTGTCTTCATACATGTACTTTGCATAGTAATGATCATCACATTCCAATATCATTAATTACCCCTTCTCCCCTCCCTTCCCTTCTAGCCCCTCTGCCCTATCTAGAGTTCATTTATTCTTCCCATGCTCCCTCTCCCTATCCAACTATGAATCAGCCTCCTTATATCAAAGAAAACATTTGACATTTGTTTTTTGGGGGATTGACTAACTTCACTTAGCATTATCTTCTCTAACTCCATCCCTTTACCTGCAAATGCCAGGATTTTATTCTCTTTTATTGCAAAGTATTTTACCCTCACTCATTCTTTCTCAGGTTCTTTCTCTTTCTTTATGTACATCTGAATCTCTGACTACTTAAATTTCCCTCTCCTTGAATTTTTTTAAATAAAGATTTTTTGAAGAATGTCATTGGAATTTTGATGAGAAAGGTGATTATCAAGAACACAAGTAGCAATAAATGTTACTGAGGATATGAGGAAATGGGTACACTCATATGTTTTTGGTGGGACTTGTGAATTAGTGTAGCCACTCTGGAAAACACAATGAAGATTTCTAAAAAAAAACTAGGCATGGAACAACCATATGACCCAGCTATCCCACTCCTTAGTATATATTAAATGATTTAAAATTAGCATACTACTGTGAGCAGCCACTTCAGTGTCTATAGCAACAAAATTCAAAGTAGCCAAGCTATGGAGACAAATGAGGTGCCCTTCAAGAGATCAATGGATAAAGAAAATGTGGTATATATGCACAATGGAGTATTACTTAGCCAAAAAGAAGAATGGCTTTATTGCATTTTTTTTTTTTGTAAATGGATGGAACTGAAGACTATTGTGCTAAGAGAAATAAGCCAGTCCAAAAATGTCAAATGTCAAATGGTTTCTCTGATATGCTGAAGCTAATCCAAAATAAATGGGGGATTAAAAAAATAGAAGAAAGATCAGTGGAATAGATGAAGGGGAATGAGGGAAAGATAGGAGGACTGGGGTAGTTAAAGACAGTGGAGTGAATTTAACCTAACTTTCCTATGTACATTTATGAATATACTACAGTGACTCTCACCATCATATACATCCAGAAGACACTAATAATAATAAAAAGACTATAAGTAAGTAACAGAAAGATCTGTAGAGGAGGGGGGATGTAATGGGGGCTATAGGAAGGAAGGGAAAATGTGAGTACTGGAGACTGAATTAGAACAAATTATATTCCATGCTTTTATAATTATGTAAAACTGGAACGTAATGTATGTATAACTAAAAAGAAGAAATTAAAAATATAAGTAGATTTCTTGAAGAAAAGTGTCACTGGCAATGAATCTCCTCAGTTTTCCTTGGTCTAAGGAAGAGTTTTATTTCTGATCAATTAAGAAGGATATATCACTGTGTGGAGAATTCCAGTTTAGCATTTTCATTCTTGATTTTAAATATTTTATTTCACTTTGATTCCTCCATTGTTTCAGAGTAGAGCTTCAATGCAATTCTCATCACGTGTCCTTTTACAGACTGGGTATTTTGTTTTTGTTGTTGTTTCTTGGACTTTGTTTAGGTCTTTTTTTTTTTTTTTTGCCTTTGGTTTTCTTAGTTTGTGATATATTTAGGTGTGATTCTTTTTTTTTTTTTCTTTTCTCCTGCTTGGTGTTATTTGAGCTTCAGGACCTATGATTTTACATGCCATTACATTTGGAAAATTCTCAACCATTTATTACTTCCATAACTGCTTCTATTCCTTGCAGGAGTTTTATATATCTGAGAAGAAACTGGAAGTCTACACATGATAATTAGAACTCTAGTAAATCACAGTTAGCTCATAACTAGATTCTTAAATGATTTTTTCTTTACTTCATTACACTATAACAAGAGAAATTGATTTTTTAGAACTATTTGCAAAATTAAGTTTCTGTATATAGGAAGATGATGGTAGTATTTAAAAGTTCTATTTAATGTACATTAGCACTAATTTTATCTTATGATGAAATCAAATAAGAAGTACTCACTTCTCTCCACCTTAAATTTCAGTTCAGTTATTTAAGAACAAAAAAGGACATTTAGTTTGCTTAAAACATTTATTTTTGTATCAGTATTCTTTAGGCATTATTTCAGTGAAATTGAGGAGATATTTTGTTTTAGTAACAGTTTTAATTATGCTCAAGGCCATAACAATAGCATCATATTTTCTTTTGAGTATAATAAATAATTGCAGAATTCATTAAATTCAGTGAATTTACTTACTTTGGAATACTTTTATACAGGGCAAATTAGAAATTCAAACTGCAGAAACAATTTGACCAGAGAAACTGTTTTCTCTTTGTTTTCTGACTGATGACTGTATCATTAGCATATCCAGGCATATTAAAATTGAAACTAGCTCATATACACATTTTTTCTTTATGCTCTGGATTAAAGGGACTCTGAGTAATTTCCCTTGTTACTCAGTCTAGCTAAGAGAATCAGTTATGTGCAATAGAACTTTTGTAGTGTAGTTTCTTCATCATTCATAGATGGCTAAATCTATTTTTTCCCCTTTCACTCCTCCTGTAGGAATGATATAAACAATCTTATTTTTTGAATTTATTTTTCTAGGTATTTACTAATACATGGATGGGCACGGCAAATGTGTGCCCACTCAAGCAGACCTATTTTATTGATTTTCAAGTCATTTTGTCATCTGAATAATACAATAAGTGCATATATTTTTTTCCCGTTACTTGAATTCACCCACTCTCAAGCTACCACATCATAACTAAACATTTGAACTGCATGCTCAGCTGTCTTGCCCTTGATTTTGATGGACTGACTTATTATAGGAAGATAATGAGCATATCTAGCTCTTCACTTAATATGTAAGTATAAAGCCCCTTTCAAAATGTTAGAATAATTTAAGTACCATATTTAAACTACTGTCAGATAGTACAATATCTGATTTTGCCATAAGTTATATATTCAAAACCCCCATATTTTCTCTTCTTTTTCTTAGATTATAACATTTTCCATTCTAGTTAATGATTGCTGTTATCATAGAAGTATGTGTTATTTCTTTAACAACAATCAATTTTTCACACCTGATATTCCAACTAAATTGCTCCTGCCACAATCACAAGAGGCAACCATGTCCTCAATTAAGTCTTCAGTTCTATCTCCTCATCCTAATTGAACTTTTGTATATATTTTATTATCTTGGGCACTCTTTCTTCCTGGAGATGCTTTTGTTGCTTACTTTAAGACACATCTGGTTTTCTTTCTACATACTGGCTCCTCCATTTTCCTTGCTTTTATGCATTCAATTCCCTACCACTAACTGCTAGAGGCATCCAGGGTTCAATCATTGGAACTCTCCTTTAGTCACACTTAGTCACACAGTTTCATTGATTTAAATGTCATCTGCACCTGTGATGGTTAATCTGAATTGTCCACCTGATTGGATTAAGATATGCTAATGATTAAGAGGCTTCTGTATTTGTCAATGAGGGCGTGTCTAGGAATGATTGGCATGGAAGCCCTAGCAGAATCCTCCAATGGAATGGTGGCTTGGATGAAATAAAAGTTGGAAGAAAAAGGAGGCAACAGCAGATGCAAGCTTGATTCATCTTGAATGCATTCTTGATTGCTGTTGCAATTGTCTGAGGATATCAGACTCTGGTTTCTTCGTTTTTCCAAAGTGGACTCTGCTAGTGATTCTCCCACAAGTTTCCAGAAGTCTTCAGTCTTGGACAGGGTAGCACCATTGATCTTTCTTGTTCTGAGGCTTCAGCCTCTTGGACTGCACAGCCACTGGTTCCCTCAGCTCTCCAGCCTGCAGATAGTCACTGTGGACTATCTAGCTTCTGGTCGTGTCAGCCAACCTGATAAATTCCCTTTTATCATCATACTTCCTGTTTATTCGGTTCCTGTAGAGAAACATGACTAATAGAGGGCCCACATGTGTATTTCCAGGCAACATTTTTTAGAACTCATGAGTGGACTATCCTATGATGTCTTTCAATATTTCCACCTCTCTCAGACAACTCAAATATTATATGTTAAAAACAGTACCATGGGGCTGGGGTTGTGGCTCAGTGGTAGAGCACTTGCCTAGCATGTGTGAGGCACTGGGTTTTATTCTCAGCACTGCATATGAATAAATTAAATAAAGGTCCACTGACAACTTAAAAAATATTAAAAAAAAATACATCACCACCAACATTTGCTTCTCCCCTATCTCTCTGTACAACTTTTCCTTCTCTGCTTTAATAAAAGGCAATCACATTTTTCTATTTGTTCAGTCAAAACACCTAAAAATCATCTTTTACCTCCTTCCCCCCCCCCCATTTTTCTTTAATGTGTCATTTTCTTTAACTTTGGGAAGTTTGCCTCCACCATACAGCTAGAATTTTAATATTTTTCATCATATGTCTAGCACTGTAGGCATGGCTATCATCAAGTCATATCTGCAAAAAATACAATAACTTGGTATTGTTTTTATTATTTGTAATCTAATCTTTTATGGTCTGTTTTCAATATAAAAGGAATATGAGCCTTTGGGTGATTTATGTTGTTACTACAAAAACCTACTCAATATCTGCAAAAACCTGGGTTCTTATATGATTTGGTTAAAACCAAGGATTTATGATTGCCTAACAAGTTGAGCATTGTCCTCTTCCTGCCTACTTAATCTCTGGGCATACTGCTCTCCCTAGCTCATTTCTTCCTGTCACCCTGACAGCTTTGATGAGTTTTAAACATGTCAGACACATTCCTGCCTCAGGAGCTTAGCCTGGAAAGTTTTCTTAGAGATAGCTACATGACTTCTGAAGTTTTTCTTGCTATATGCCTCCTGCTAAATTAGACTTTTCATTATTTTTGCATTTAAAGGTCTAGCATACCCTTCTCTCATGCACCTAGTATTTATCTCTCTGTTTCTTATTTTTCTTTGTATTTCTTATCACCATAGGACATGATGGTTGCTTTTATTTCTTCTTTCTTTTTTTTTAATTGGTAATCTCTTTCCCTCCAGAGTGTAATTTTCATGAGAACAGAATTTTACTTACTTGTTCGCATTTTTATTCCCAGCCTGGATCATAATAGGCATTTGATAGATGATGTTTAAATAAGGGAGATAATAAGGGAAGACTGGTGAGTGCTTCACCTGTAAGTGCAAGTATGTCACCATAACAATGGTTTCTAAGATAAAAATCTGATAAGAAAAGGTATAGCCATTTTTAATTAGGGGGAAAACTAGCAACAAAGTCATATGACATACTAAAAGTAAATAATACTTATGGATTAACTATGCAAGGCTTTATTTACTATGAAAATGGAATAACACTGTGGACAAGAAATATATAATAGTGGCAATCACATTCAACAGAAATTCTCTCATATAAATTGATGTTTAAGATTAAACATTTATACATTGATATATATATATATATATATATGCATAAATATAGTATGATCTTGTTATTAAACTATAATATGAAGTAGCAATGATTTAGAAACAACTTAAACATTCCTCAAAGGAGAAGTAAATAATAATTTATATAATATGTGTCCAACTCATATCATTCTAAAGAAAATTTAATATGTCCTGATAGGAAAAATCAGTTACAAAAAAGTAGTTACAAAGAAAAACTATAGTTTGCTGAAATAAACATAAAGTGTTGTGTGATCTAACCCATATTTAAATGAAATATCTGAGCAATGTATTTTTATGTTGAAAAATGTTAGAAGTGTTTCTGTCTATGGGAAGGTAAAGATGTGACAGATCAGTGTTATACAACTTTAAATTTTTATTATAGGTAATCATTTATTGCATGAATCTTTGACAGTGAGACCATATTTATGTATTTCCTTTACATTACTTCTTAGAGCAGAAAATATCAAGGTAGTTTCAATATGTTGAAAATGTTCAATTTTGAAAAAAATTAAAGAGGAATGAATACATTCTCAGAACAATAAGTTGCTGATATGGAAAGAGGAACATCTTCTGTGTCTAGAAACTGCTTATTTTTCATGTGAAAACTTATAATGTTTTAAAATACTGTAGAATATTAAGCAAAATGTTATTATTATACTTTTGTTTTTTATGAATATAGAATTTATCAATTTTTACTTATTCTTTCACAATTTCATATATAATGTATATATATAATTTGTTTATTTTATCTGTTTATTAATCTGTATTCTTTTTTTCTTCATTAATACAGGTACACCCTTCTATTTAAAGAATCTTTTCTCAGTAGCAATCACCAAAAGCAATCCTAACAGCAAATAAGAGAAAGGTGTTAATGAACTGAAAATAACACTTATCTGATTCCCCAAAGAGTCTAACACTATCACACTCCTAACCTCATCTCCTGAGGAAAACTGACTAAATACTGTGAGAACATTTAGAACTACCATGAGTTTTCTAGTCCCTAATATAATGGTTTCTAGACAGCTTTCAATAATAAAATATTGGCCAGGGAGATTAAATTTGCAATTCAATTTAAAAATATGAAGTTTTTGAATATTAATCTTTATTGGTGACAATTTAATATTTAAAAGTAATCATGTTCACCAATAATACTCATCAATAATGCATGGTGTTTTGTTTTGTTTTGTTTTTTTGAGAGAGAGAATTTTTTTTTTATTAGTTTTTCGGCGGACACAACATCTTTTATTTTATTTGTATGTGGTGCTGAGGATTGAACGCCGCGCGCATGCCAGGTGAGCGTGCTACGGCTTGAGCCATATCCCCAGCCCAATGCATGGTGTTTTTAACTGAATTCTTTTACTTCAGGAAATACAGAGCACATGGACAACAACAAGTTTGCAGAAAAGGAATTTTTTATGCTTGTCATCACCCCTGCAAAAACTATTGATTTAAAGAATTATACATTCACAAAAATACATTTACAAGAACAAAATAAACCAGATGATAGATTACAGCAGCTGGTTTTAGCACATAGAGAAAGAAAAAAAAAAAAAAAAAACAACACTGAATAGGGTAGGAAGGACAATTTTCCATCACCCATGGTACTCTCTTCCAATTCCAGGCAGCACAGTGCAGAAAGAGATAGGCTTTATGTGGCCTATTGGGGAAGAGAGCAACAGACTCCGCCTTAAGTCCTGCCCTTATAAAACCCAGTGATGCTGGGCAGGTCTCAGAGGTGCAGATGCCAGTCAGTACCTGAATGAGCTTCCAGGTGTGTTTCAGCACTCAGCCCAATTGGCAGACCCAGATTCCAGGCTTGCCTGTGCAGATTCAACCTCCAAGATTACTATAAGATCCTTGCTTAGCATCTGGATGGCCATCTTAAGTGACAGCTGCCATTTTAAGAAAAAAAGTTTCACTTTCCAACCCAAGGGCCTTTCTGAGAAAGGCTTACCACTTTCTCATACCAACCCAACCCCTAATCCCCCTCATTAGGAATCCTCCTCTGATTCCTGGACCTGCCCCATAAAAGTCCTGTAACCCAAGTGTGTTTGGCCTCTCTCTATAGAGAGAGATAACCTTTATTTGTCAGCTCTGACAGATACATTCTTGTGTGTATCTCTGCCTGGTCTCTTTTTTTAAAATTTCTTGCTTATCTTTCTCTCATTCCTGGTTCTCCCTTCAATTACCCTGCCACCTGATTCCCCTGCAGGGCTCCAGTCCCACTCCAATTTCAGACCATTTCCAAGATGATCACCAAGCCCTGGTTATCATGCTAATATTGTCAGACCTTACTTTGAAACTAGTTTACCAATTACAGGATCCAGACCGACCCAGAGCTGGGCCCATCCCAGCAGCCACACTTTCCAGGCTGACTCCTATGCCCCCACAACCTAGTTCACAAAAGCAAAGACAAACAAACAAAACAACTGAGGCACAAAAGCAGTTTGTAACTTTCCAAAGATCACAAACCCAAGGAAAGCTGGAAATTAATTTAAAAATCATACACTTAATTAGTAAGAGAAGTATGTCTTAAAGCAAAATTTAGACATCAGCAAAAGATAAAGGGTAAAATGGAATTCCATGCAGAGTTTGGGAAATCCTTTGAAAAATCTCATTTCCTTGTGATTTAAGAATTCCTCTTTAATGCAATAGCTATAAGTTGGATATAGAACTTTTCCCAAAGGCCCAGATGTGAAAGGCTTGGTTGAGGCAGTGTTGGAAGATGGCAGAATTTGTGGGAGATGGTACTGATTTGAAAAAGTTAGGTGTTTGTGGTTGAATCCTTGTAGAGGAACTTGGGCACCTTGGCTCTGTATCTTTCTGTATCCTGGCCAATATGAGGTAAACTGCCTCCTCTTAGACATGCTCTCACCACCATGATGTTCTGCCTCACCACAACACAAAAATAGCAGAGTCCACTGACAATGAACTAAAATCCTTGAAATTGTGAGCCACAATAAATTGTTCCTCCTTTTAGTTGATTTTTTTCTCTAAGATATTTTACATTAATGGAAAGCTGATTGTCATAGAAATCAAGATTTAAAGTAGAGAATGAGTCCCAAAAGCTCCAAAGAGTATGTTTGGTATGTTAGAGATGAACTGGGCAGGTTTAGGGACTGACTTTACCTAATACCATAGGATCTTTACCAAAGAAAAGTAGAAATACAAAAAGAAAATACCATTAAAAATTGCTAATGCTGTGGTTTTGTTTTTTCAATAGTGACATGACACAGAGTTGTTAAGAAAAATATCCTTTGTGGGTTATATTGCTGGCAAACATTAGAAAATCGTTAGATGATAATGACACAGAGTTAAGAGCAGAGACACCAAAAAGGTTGCAAGCATTAATTTTGAAATACCTGTGACATGTGACAAAGATAACAAAAAACATATGAAATAGGCAACTTGATATGTGTGTTTTATTGTGTATGGTGTGTATACTCCTGGAACTCAAAATAAAGCTCACTATACAATTTGGGAATTGTACACACACACACACACACACACACACACACACAAAGCAAAACAAAAAACACAAAATGCAGAATTGCTTAAGTAGATCAGCTCTCCAAGAGAAAAAAAAAAGATTGAGGCAAGCTCAGAATTGAGCCCTGACAAAAGCCACCAATTAGAGGGTAGAAGACTGGAAGTTGCAAAGATTTTGGAGTGTGGCTGGAAGCCTCTCTAGAGTTGAAGCAAACTGTGGAAGAGAAATCTAAGAAGGGGAGAGTCAATTCAGTGTAGGGTTGTTGAAATATTTAAATTTAAGTCAGTTAACCTAACCAACATGTGCCTTCTTGCCTTGACAAGTACCTTCAAGCTTACTTATGAGTTGCAATAAGAATGCCTGGTGCAGGAAGCAGAAGCAACATAGACAGCTCTATATTTTAAGGAGTTTAGATACAAAGGGAAATGATTGTAACAGGAGAATGCGAGGATCAAAAGGTTTTCATTTTATTTGGCTTTAGTATTTAATGTAAGAGTATATATATATTGCTTCTGGCAAAAATACTGCAGAAATAAGAAACTTATAATAAGAGAGAATACCTAAGAAAGACAATCCTTGAGAATGGAAGGTGGGAGAAGCATTTGGGGACACTTTGGTTTCTGACAAGACATGAAACATTTTTTCCCCCGTTTTGCTTTAAGTAATAAGTTATACATAGCTCAGATGCAAGAAAATTTGAGAAGAAGGATTTTCTTCGTCAGTTCCTGAAAGAAGTAAAAAGTAGACTTGAGCAGGGAAAGGGTTGCTATGGGAATATGAAATGCAACCCAGGATATAGCAACAAAACAAAACAAAACAAAAAACATGGAATTGGGTGTCTGTAGCCCTTAGGACAAGAAGAGTGTCAAATGATGGTCTGAAGAAGCTCAGAGATCTTCCTCCCTGTAAAAATTACTGCTAGTGCAAAGTCATAATGATATGCCACCATACAAGCATTTCTTCTGTAATGTTTAAAATGCTCCTTTAAGGGGAAATCATTTTGGAGTCTTCATACTAAAATGTCACCCAATATTCTGGAGTTCTAAGAATAAACTGGCATAAATATACAAAATTCTTTTTACAATTAACTGAGATGATGTCACTGAGTGAAAACACTGAGGTAGTAGCCAAAATACTGTATACAATAAAAAAAATCCCTCTGGGATTTATCTAAAAATAATAAATTTATTTTTTATTATTTATTATAAAATTAGTATTAAATTATGACATTTATTTTTATTAATATCTAAAATTAATAACATTATCTATAAGAAGGAGTAATAGCCAAGCAGAGCTATTTTATGTTCTGTTGAAGCTTAAACTAGGAAGGCAATGATTAAGTCATGTAGGTAGCATAATTCCAAGTTGTGAATCCTTGATTAATGAGACTAATGTGATAATCATGGGATACAGCTTTCTATGATATTATCAATAACTGACAATTTTGACTTAGTAATATATACCTTTGGATAGTATTTCTAAAAAGTATAGATTTTATTAAACTATACTCTATAACTTACAATAGAAAATGCAAGTAAGACACCCAGTAAATAACCACAATCATTCTATTACAACACCTCTCCCTGTATTATTTTTCAAACATTAGAGTGGTGCTGTGGGCTGAATGCTTGTGTCTCCCCAAAACCTATGTTCTGATCCCCAATATGATGGTGTTTGGAGAAGGGACCATGGAAGATCACATATTGTGTTTAGCTGAAATAAGATAGGTGGGATATTCATGATTGGATTAGTGGTCTTATTTTTTTTTAAATGGCCAGATCAAACTCATTCTTGCTTTCTTCCTCTATCTCTACATCTGCACACACCTCTCTCTCCTTCCCTCTCTCCCTCCCTCCCTCTCACCAGGCAGAGAGCACTCAAAGGTACCTAAGTATGTCAACACATATCTTGTATTTCTAACCTCCAGAACTATGAGGATCTGTTGTTTCTGTCATCCAGTCTACGGCATTTTGTTATGTTGACTGTACAGATTAAGACACTAAACATGCTTCTCTATTGCTTCTCAGGAGTGTCTAGGGAGGAGTGTGACAGTATCTCAGAAAAGAGGGCTGTGATGTATCAGCAAAGACTGAATTCATGACCCAAGAACTCCATATACAAAAGAATATATTTATCAATGATTGCATTAAAGTAGCAAAACTACCTAAGCAAAAAGCACATTGAGCATAGCATGTTGAGCAATATGAACAAATATTAATGAATGGAGGAATCATCTGTAATACATAAGAGGACAGCACTTGGTCAGATATGAGGGGATAAGCCATGACTCAAAGGTTTCTATTATTGAATTTCTAACTATGTATTACTTAATATAATTCCCAACTATGTATTACTGAATTTCAAGAGAATGTGAGTTAGTGTCACATTATGACTTAAATGAACTAAAGAAATTCGTCCTTGTGTCTCCTGAATTTAAGAACTGAAATTCATACCATTCTAAATTAAATGAGGTTAACTGAAATCTATTTTTATCAAAGAAATTTTATCCACGTGTTTTTCTGTAAGGCCACTGATTATGGTAAGTGTATATATGTTTATATATATACACACACACACACACACACACACACACACACACAGAGGTACATATAAGTGTATGCATATATATATATATAAACATTTATACATATAAACAAATATGTATTTAATATTATTCAAAGAATGCATTTTGTAGTTACTAGGGATAATATTAAATCAGTCACGAAAACAGAAAAATAAGTAAGAAATAACCTTTTATATTGAGACATACTTTTTTTGTTTTGTGTAATATTTCTATTATATGTAGTAATGGCTTGAAAAAAAGAAACAACTCAGTTAAATTTAGTTTAGAAGCGATAATCATATAATAAAAATAAATACTGAAGTAACAAAATAAGACTAAATACTTTCTATAAGCCTTGACAGTACTGAAAAAGTTGAATTTTCCAGAGGCAAAGGTTAACTTATTTTAAGAATATTTTGAGTTTAATAGAACTCTTCATTTTTTTACTTCTCTTTGCAATGTATCACGTGTGTAACTAGATGTATACATGTACTCAATGTTGTGTTATTTTTTAAGTTTCTGTGATCAAATTATCTGATAGGAACAACCTAACGGAGGAAAGTTTATTATGGGCTCATAGTTTTAGAGTTTGATTCTATGGTCAGCTCACTCCATTGTTCTGGGCCTGAGATGGAGCAGATCATCGTGGAAGAGTATGGCAGAGGAAAGATGCTCTGCTCATGGCAGCCAAGAAGTAGAAAGAAAGAGAAGAAGGAGTCAGAGACATATGTAATCCAATCACTATGTCTCCAGTGACCTACTTTCTCAGGCTGCACCTATAGTCTATTCAAATTATTAAGCCATGAATTGGATAAACACAATGATGAGGTTTCAGCCCTAATCAATGGCTCGAACTCCTACCTCTGAACATTGCCACATTGAAGATCATGAATTTCAAAACATGAAATTTTGTGGGTACACTTCTAGATCCAAACTATAACATTTACTAAAAGTATATATCAATTTGTATATGTGCACAAATAATTATACAAGCATACATATATGCATATTACATTTTACTTCTATATATAAATCAGAAAATAGTAAATATGATAATGGAATAACAGCATTTCTGCTTCACAGCAGATATAAATTTAACATGACTAAAAGAGTTCACTGAAATAGGATACACATCTTACTTGTTTTAGCAGGTAACTTTTGAATTAACTGTTTGACCTATATTGAGTGATTTAGCACACATATAATGCAATATCCACTTAAGTAGAATAAACTGTATGATCTTGAATTTACTTCTACCTTTAAGATTACATATGCCTCAATTTCAGATAAAAATGTCAAATTCCTCAGGACATTTTTCCAGTTATACAATGGATCACACATCTTGTTCCATGTGAGATGTTTCTTCTTATAAAAGTAATTTATAGAAGATTTCTCTCTCATTTTTTTTTTGGTGGTCCTGGGGATTGAACCCAGGGATTTTAAAAAATATATTATTTTGATATATGAATTCCAGAATTTGTTCTTATAATAATAATTCTTCCAAAATTTTACACATATTTTTATGCTTGACTATAAGAAAAGTCAAAATAGTGAAGGTGGGACTGGGGTTTTGTCTCAGTGATAGAGCGCTTGCCTGGTATATGTGTGGTAGTGGGTTTGATCCTCAGCACCACATATAAATAAACAAAATAAAGTAAAAAAATTCATTGGCAACAAAAATATTTTTAAAATACTGAAGGTAACATTGCATAAGTCATTTATAAATTATATAACAATAGTATCTTGAGTGAACACTTGGGAAAGGTGGATGCCTTGCAGAATTAACTAATAAATTCCTTTACTGAGCTCCAAAGGCTTAATTTACAATCTATTATCCTCATTCATAGTGTATTCAGCTCCATAACTTCATAATGTTGAAAAATCTATTTTTCTGAAAGGTTTTAGGTTGTTTTTGGTGCAACAATAATGGGACGATTTGCCGATGGATTTCTGAGTCCAGTCACTGTTGTATTATAAAAGTTCACAGGCAGAATGAGAGATGTTCTTGCTATAAGTTTTCCTTTTATATCTCTAATAGTGTTTTTAGTCAGGATAAATATTGTCCTAGGTTTTTTATTGATTTACCAATTCATATGTTGAAATGTAGACTTCAATTCTAGTCAAACTTTGAAGTAATTGGAGGTAAGTAGAATTGCATGATGTAGGTAACTGAAAAATGGCACTAGAAAAGTGTTGGTTACTTTTAAATGGTGAAATGCATATCAAGATGTGGAAAATTTATTTTAATTCTGAAATCGTTAAAAGATTGCCCAAAGCTATATGTCTAGTTTCACAGTTTGAAACAAAATCTGGTACTAGTTAAATAGTCTTTTTTAAAAAAAAGCTATAAAATTATTCTTTAAAATAGGATTGTAGTAGAAAAGTTAATATGAGGACTTTGAGTGTCAAAAGTATGTTGGAGTCAGAATTTTTTAAGTATATGAGGGAATATCTTTGTGGTGATCCCATGGATCCAAATATTATTAGAAATGATTCCAGTGAAATTGCCATCTGAGAACTAGTTACATTAGCTACTTAGTGAAATAGCAAACATACCTATTCAAAACACAATTTTAGTATCTGTGTATTTTGAAATAAGCATGCAAAGATGATTTAAGGCATCTCTGTAATAAGTTACATTCAATATTGAACTTAGAAGTCTTAAATAGTTTATATTTGCAGAAAAGACATTACTTGTCCATTAAAACTTAAATAAAAGTGTCTTACAGACATTTTAACTTTTTACTCATCAAAACAAGGGAGAAGATAGCAATATTTATCAAAAGAAGATAAAAATAAAGACATACTCGATGGAACAGTGTACTAAGTGAATCACAGCCAAAGAGAGAACAGGATTTGATTGTCACAGGCAAAGCATGATAACTCAACTATGGTGGTCATGTGGATAAAACACCAGTGAAAATTATAGAGAAGAACAAACTTAACAGGGAGAGAGAAAAATAAATAAATAAATAGAAATATTTCAGAAGTGAGAAGCATAATAAAGAAAAAGAGAGGTGTCACTCTTAAAATAAGTAGAGGAGAAAAATTCATTTTGCTCATGGTTTCAGAGGTCATAATCCATAGATGGATGGGTGCATTGCTTTGAGCCTTAGATGAGACAGAGCATCATGGCAGAAATGTGTGGTGAAGGAAAGCAGCCCAGGTCATTTTCAACAGGGAGCAGAGAGAGAGAGCTCTTGCTCATCATGGACAAAATATATAACCCAAAGGCATGCCCCCAGTGACCCACCTCCTCTAGCTACACCCGACCTGCCTATAATCACCACCCAGTTAATCCCTATGAGAAATCCCTTTAAAGAAATCCCTACAAAGAAAAGATTAATCAGATATCTCATAAACCAATCATTTCATCTCTAAACTTTCTTTCATTACCTCACACATGACCTTTTTGGGGGACACCTAATATCTAAACCACAACATACATTCAATAAATAAAAGAAAATTGACACAACTGAAATTAATGAATCTTCAATCTGCATTGAGTATCTAAGAAAAATGGTGAAGACCTAAAAAATTCTCTCCTTTATAAAAGCAACAAGAATATTTACAAAAATTATCATAATCAGCTTTATTAGACATGTGTATATTAACTGAACCCTCTCAATCTAGGATTATTTATTGAAGAAAATAAATTTGATATGTAAGTCAGCTTTTCATTGCTGTGACTGAAAAATCTGACAAGAATAGCTTAGAGAATAAAAAAATTTATTTTTGGCTCATGGTTTCAGAGGTCTCAGTCCATATTCTGCTGATTCCATAAATCTGGGGATTGAGGTAAGGCAAAACACCATAGTAGAAAGGCATGTCAGAGGAAAGCCACTCAGCTTATAGCAACTGAGAAGCAGAGAGAGATCAAGAAGTTAGGAACAAAAATACAATTCCAAAAAGCATGCCCTCAGTGACCTACTTCCTCCAGCCATTCCCCACAGCCTACAGTTACCACCCAGTTAATGCATCAAATAAATTAATTCACTGATGAGATTATAGCTTTCATAATCCAGTAGTTTTACCTTGAACATTTATGCATTGTCTAACACGTAAGCTCTTCAGGGGACACCTCCTATCCAAACCATCACATGTGATTAGTCGAGGTTCATTGTATTTTAACTTGCTCTAGTCTTATTTCCCTCCCTTTCAGCTCCACGGATACCTTGAAATCTCTTTACAACCCAAATTCGTGGTGAAAATCAGCAGCCTAGCAGACAAGGGAGGGGAAAGATAGGTCCCAAACATTTTTAAAAGCCTATTTAAAGATCATTATTATTTTCTCACTTGACTGATGGTTCCCTACAGTAGAGACCCTATTTACAAGGCTGTCTGTATTATTTGTAGAGACCCTACTTGCAAGGCTATCTGTAGTCAACCTGAGTTAGTGCTTAACCAGTGTGAAAAGCCCTTTCCCTGGGTGTTTGTGTGTGTGTGTTGGGGGGGGGGGTATATAAAAATAAACATGCATAATTGCTAAAGGTTACTACATAAAATACTGAATAAAAGTTGGGGAAAATAAGTTAATAATCCAAAAAACTTTAAAGAAAATCTCTGTAATGAATGCAGTCTGTGGTTCACTATTTATCTACATGAATGGAAAGAACAGGTTCCTACAAAGACTTTGTTCCTGACCAGGACTGTGTGCACACTCATGGAAATCTAAGAAGCCTCTAATTTCTCCTGTTTTGTTTACCTTGAGAATAACCAAAAAAGAAAAAGCAAAATTTAAGGCAGCATTGTCACATATCAGGCCAAATATTGAAAGTAGAACTCACCACACACATAGAATTTATCCACAAAAATTGTAAAACTTATTGACTTCAGGCAGTTACTGGCGTCAATAAATAATACTCTTTTTATTAACAAAGAATACAGACCTGTCATGATTTACAGAAAAACTACTAAACCACATACAATTACAAACAGCAATGACAAGATTTGGGAAGTGCTGGTATCAAGAATAGCTGCTTTATATTATTTTAAAATGGCCAGTTTTCAGTCAAAATTTATAAGATATACAAACATAAAACAAGACAAAAACAAAAACCAAGGAAGTGTGGTCCACAACGAAAGAAAATATTCAATAGAAATATTGGCCCTGAGCAAGTGTAGATGTTGAACTTACTAAATGGAGACCTTAAATCAATTATTTCAAATATGTTGAAAGAACTAACAGAAATGATGTATACCAAACCAAAAGAAGGTATGAGAAACTGTATCTCAACAAATGGACAATATTAAAAATGAGATGAAAATAATTTATTAAAAGAACCAAATAGAAATTCTGGAGCAAAAAGTCAAATATCTGCAATGAAATATTTTACTAGGAAAATTCAACAAAATATTTGAATAAGGAGATAAATAAAATCAAAGCTTAAAAGTGACAGTCAAATTATATTATCCATTCTGAGAAAAAGAATATTTCAAGAAACCCAAAGAGCAAAGTTAATAAACAGGCTTAAAACCTTTGTGGATATAAGATCAGTATTCTAAAGTTAGTTAATTTCTATATAATAGGAAATGTGGAATTGAAATTAAAATCAATAAAATAATTCCATTTATCAAAACATTAAAATACTCAAGAATAAATAAAAGAAAGTAAATTGCCACTCATACGAAAAACTAGAACACATCATAGGTGGCTACTGAAGAACATAGAAATAAATGGAAAGGCATATATATCATGTTCATAACTGGAAAACATATTGTTAAAATGGCTATATTCCCCAAATTATTCTATGGGTTCAATGCAGTATGATACTGGTATAAGGATACACATATAGAAAGAAATTTAATATGAAAAAAAATTAAGAGTTCAGAAATTAATCCTCACATTCATGTGCAACTGATTTTCTACAAAGGTGCCAAGATGTTTGCAAAAGAAAAGAGTTTTCAACAAATGATGCTAGAATAATAATCTATTCACATGTATTTAATTTAGATCTTCACTTCACACTAAAAGATTAAAGATAATTGTAAATACAAAGGTAAAACAAAACAAAGAAAAATTGAAGAGAACACTTGAAACTCAGGCTTCACTTAAACTTATACATTTTATGTTATAGGCTTCTTAGTCCCTTTCTCACTTCCTTCACCACCCACATGTCTAAACATACAAGTTTCTCACTTTCAAACTTCAACTATAAAAGATTTTTCTGCTTTTCATAGATAAGAATTATTTTTCATTCCCTATAACCCACATAATAGGAATTCATATATACTCATATCATCATATTATGTTTTATTAACATATTTTTTCTTTCTAGATTATAGAAACTTCAAGGATAGTATTATGTTTCCTTAGTTGGATACTTAGCCTCAGACCTTAATAAGCAATTAGCAAATATTTTATGAATAAAATGAAATCAATTAGAAAGAAAATTTGGTGTGATAATTTATTTTGAAACATATAATTTTAATGTATTTGTTTACTTGTTGCTTACATTGTTACAGATAATTTGAAGGGTATAAACCATGTGCCCCAATGGAGTAGAAGGTGCTGAAAATAAATGACAGAAAGGTCACAAGATCACCAGTCCAGCTCTGATGTCTTAAAGACTTAACCATGAATAACTAGAAAGACTTTATTTTTAGTATAATTATCATGAAATCTACATTCTAAAAATCTCAACACACTAATTTTAAGGCTAAAAGAATAAGTTAATAGTAGAAGAATTTACTGTGCAAGGACATTGATAAAACTATGTTTTTAGACAAGTACACTTCTCTTATATTGCTTTTAGTTAAACTATTTATTTTACTCCTATAATCATTTCATATTGAATCTTGATTTTCCCAAGTCAAAACATGTATTTTTTAACCTAGTTGGAAAGTGGAAAACAGAAGCAATTTAATCCTACATTAGATAGTAGCTACAGACATTCAACTGACAACAATTGGTTTCAATCAAAAGTAAAGAATTTTCCATCTTATGAGTCCAATGGACAATTCTGGTAGCTCCCAAGAGACCAATGGTGCTATAATAGCAAGTTACTATATTTAGTCTCTCTTCAAATTGCCATTTTCCACATATTATAATTTTCTGATTTTTTTTTTCAAATGAAACAGAACTTGTTCTGAGAGTTCCTGATATCGCAAATGCACAGATATTGACATCTCAGGTTCCAAGAGCATTGGCACATCTACGTTAAAGACAACAGAAGATACTTAAATAAGAAATAATTAAATTTGACTAGCGTTTTGAACATAAAGGGATGCTGTACTTTGTCGAATGCTTTTTCTGCATGCTATAATAGCAAGTTACTATATTTAGTCTCTCTTCAAGTTGCCATTTTCCACATATTATAATTTTCTGATTTTTTTTTCAAATGAAACAGAACTTGTTCTGAGAGTTCCTGATATCGCAAATGCACAGATATTGACATCTCAGGTTCCAAGAGCATTGGCACATCTACGTTAAAGACAACAGAAGATACTTAAATAAGAAATACAAATCGAAGAAATGATTTACAGTAGAAGGGGTAGAGAGAGAAAAGGGGAGGGGAGGGGAGGGGAGGGGAGGGGAGGGGGGATAGTAGAGAATAGGATAGACAGCAGAATACATCAGACACTAGAAAGGCAATTTGTCAATCAATGGAAGGGTAACTGATGTGATACAGCAATCTGTATACGGGGTAAAATTGGGAGTTCATAACCCACTTGAATCAAACTGTGAAATATGATGTATTAAGAACTATGTAATGTTTTGAACGACCAACAATAAAAAAAAAAGAAATAATTAAATTTGAAAGATGGTGGTCCTCTGGACCCAGGAACATTATTCCAGATCTGGACAATGATTGCACAATGTTAAAAAAATTACATAAACTCTGTTGGACCCATTTTATTATTTATGGCTTTTCTTTGCTTTTTTTTTTTTTTTGCTCATTTCCTAAAGAACATTGTGCATTTAAAAATATTCTTGTGTGGCATTACAGATAGCTATCAGATGCAATATCCTCTTCTACAGGTGTTGTGAGCATCTGCTTTCTTCTTACTAACTTTTGGCTTACACTTTTCTGGGGGAAAAAAAAAGTTATTGCCTACAACTACAACTTTTTATGTTCTGTTGTGCTCTTTAGTCCCTGAGGGAAAGCAATATCTGGAAGTATAAGAGAATGTTTTGAAAATTGTGGACCAACAAAACTCTGCAGGGTATGTGGACTGAGTTGCAAGTCTTCTCTATTCCTCATTCCCCAGTATACATGCCCTATACAGTCACAAAGGGACCTATTAGGAGAAAGACACACGGTCTCTGCTTGGAGTTTCTACTTGTGTCCAGTATCTAGGATGGTGAAAGGCTACCAAGTTATCCATCTGTTTAAGTAAAATTCTTTGTTTCTGTCATATCTGATGTTAACATTTTTGAGAGCAACACCATAATGTCTTTTCTCAGTTATTTGTGACATTGTTTGCTGCAGGGGTACTCAGACTGTTCATCACACCTAAAGATACCCTCTATAGGTGGCATTTGTTCATGTTTCTGATAGGTTTACCCTGAGGTACAATTGAAGATCTTGTTCCCCTGTGCCTTAGCTGTAGCAGCAAAGTATTCTCAGGAAATACAGGTACATTTGCCATAGCATCATGTGAATCAAATGAATCAGACTAATGAAACACCATTTTCGTACACTATAATTACTGCCTATATTGAAAGCTATCCAACAACATTATAGTAATTATTGCTATACTGACTACATTTTTTTCCAATGCCAGGGATTAAACCCAGGGCCCCATACCTGCTAAATACCCACCCTACCACTGAGCTACACCACCATACTTTGGTGATTAATTTTTACTCATCTCAATGTTGTACAAACAAATCATAAAACAATAAGTAACAAAGCTCAATGTCGAATCAACCTGGAATTGTAACCTACTAATATCACATTGATATTAATAGTGTGGAAATCAATGTAAATAATCTTTGTTTCTCATTATAGATGGACAGAAAGCTTTGCTTCTTTTTTCTGTCAATTTATAGTATAAGTAATCATAGTATATGTAATTAAGGCCCTACTCTGTGTTATTCACTACTATAGTAGGTATTTATAAAACCTTAATTAGCAAACCAAGAAGTTATACTGATAAAACTCTGCAATCAGTGCAGCCAAACTAGCAGGTTCCAGTGAAGTGCAATGGGAGATTAGAAAAAATACATGCAGATCCTGAAGATGAAACAGCTGTGGGCAGGTGGAGTGCTGCTCTCCGATGGAGAAGTCTAAAGAAATACACCAGCAATCTTTATTATATATGTCTCTAAATAACATTAAAGACTATGCAGGCATTATTCTTTGTATTCATAAAAGTTATACAGTTAGCAACAGTATGCAGCTATTTCCTCAGTTACATTGCAAAGTGCAATGTTAAGACCCTGGTGCAGCTCTCAAGAAAGTCCATTGTTTAAAATTACTAATCAGGGGGCAGAAGATTCAGGAGCAGAACTGGTGAAACTTTTTGATTATCTTAGCAAGGAAGTTCCTTCATTCACAGGAGATGCTGTCCCTGAGAATAAGTTCAAAGTTGATAAAACTCTAGCATGGAGGGCATCTCCATAGCAACTGGGCATCTTATGCCTTTGCACAGAAACTTTCCCAGTCACCAAATATTCCACAGCCATAAAGTCATCAGGGACACCAATCTCAGACACTGGTATGCCAGTCACTGTCACCACTCTCCACAAAATTCAAATAAGAGAAATATAAAACAAAAACATCACATATATTAATAGCATAGTAGATGATGACAAAGAGGATACATTTGAACTTAATAAGGATGATGGAATATTTGGTGAGATATAGAAAGAGAAGGTGACATTTGATTTAAGACAATAAAGAAAGAATTAATCAGATACTTTAGGGAAAAACATTCCACGCAGAGAGATCTATTAGTATGAAATATACAATGGACATTTTCATGGAAATGTAGAAAGGTCTTGTTGCTGCAGTAGAGAGAAAAGTATAGCCCAAACTTTGAATATCTTTGAAGGTCATTGAAAAGAATGCCTTTTAGTCTGAGTAATAGGAGAAGCCATTGTAAGACTTTGAGCAGAAAAATTAAATAATTTGATTTGCATTTTAAATGGATTATCCTAGTTCTTGTGCAAAAAAAAAAAAAAAGGAAAAATGGCTAACAATTGACAGGCTGTTATGTTCATGAAAGTCCTAAATGGTGTTGGTTTGAACAGTGATGAAGATAGGAAAAATGGTGACATTCTAGATATGGTTAGAGTCAACTTTCTACAAAGATCACGTTTTAAAATTTAATATATATTATCAAGACATATATTGGTGCCAAATCCTTTTTTCATCTAATAATTTGCTAGAGTTTGGAATACAGAGAAATATTGGTGCTGTATTCTCTTGGAAATGATCTGATGGAAACTACTTTTGCCAAATCATTAGTATATTATTCTCCCACCAGAAATTCCAGTGGCTTTCCCAACCATTATATTAGGAGGAACGCTTTCCATAAGTCCTTATTTACCGTTCATTGATTTTTGTCCCCTTCATTGTCTTCGTTGCCATTTAATAGTGTATTTTTATTTCCTTATTTTAATTTACACGTCTTCATCAATAATGTAAAATGTGTGATGACAAAATTGCTTTTTGTTTTGTTTTTTTTTAAATGAACCTGCTGATCCCCAGTATCTAAAATAGTACCTACCATAAAAATGCTTAATAATTTGTTAAGCAAATATATTTATGTACTTCTAAGGCAGAATCATTCTTCTTGAAATCCTATTCTCCTTATAGATCTTTTAATTACAACACAAAATTTACTGTTTGTTGTTAATTAGTACTAGTGCTACAAATTAAATTATCAAATAATAGTAATCAGTCATTTTAATGCCTTCTGAATATTGTTGAAGTTATGAATTGGTAACGATATTCAAAGGCATTGTAAAGCACTTTGCCAAATAATTCATAAAGAAAATATATTCAAGTTAGCATAATAAGCAGTCATGAAGTATTGGTGTATGGCATGGATATCAGGTTTTACCCCAAAGCTTTTGTGTTAATGCAGGAATATTAAGAGTCAAAATGATTATGATATGATTAGTTTAAGTCAATTCTACTTTGAATAGACTAGTTGGTAACATTAAGCAGGTGGGGCATGGCTGGGGGAGGTGTCCATCTTCCCTGCAAACCCCTTCTCCTCTCTTTTTCTGTTCATACAAATGAGGGCAGCGACTTTTCTTACCCATGATGTTCCACCGTACCTTGAGCCCAGAGCAATGGAGTTGGCCATCTATGGGCTGAGATCTCTGATACTGTGAGCCAAAATAAACTTTTCCTCTTTGAAGTTGTTCTTGTAAGGTATTTTGGTCACAGTGATGAAAAGCTGACTAAAACACAGGGAGCAATTTTTTTTCTTTTTAATTCTGTGAAGGCTATTACGGTGTTCCTTGTTACCTTGCTATCTAAATGTTCTTCATTTTTTTAGAGTAACCATTTTAATAAGACCTAAATAGTAAATAAGTTTCACCCAGTCAACCTTGTCAATGATAGATATAGCTTCTACAAAAAGATTTTAAGAACCTAAGAGAAAATATTTTACTTGACAATGAAATATGCTGTAAATCTTTAATGGGGCAATAAATTCATTTAAACTGCAGTATGCGTAGTATGAAACATAGCATAGATTGATTTTGCTTGTGCAGTTTAGTTTTTATTAGTACATAAATGTGTATTACACACATTATTTTACCAATTACCACTTGTCATTACGTGAATTATTTTACCAACATCATATCATTGCTATGTCATTGATAAATACTCATTAGAATGCTTAAGCTGTCAATTCCTCTTGGTTTGTGGTAGAATTCAGGCAGGCATTGTTTAACATGTAGTGATTGTTCACTTGAAAGACTGTAGTTATGATAAAAAATAGTTTCTGGTATAAAATATGAATGACATGTCATATTGAGAACCTAGAGTTCTGTTGAAATGAAGATTTTATTTGTGCACAAAAAAAAACCCTATGGCTCTGAAATTTACGTTTAATGCTACTGATTTCCCTGCTTTACATTCTTATGTTAGTATGTATCTTCCACCTCAGCTTCTTTACTCAAAATTTCATGTTAAGGTAAGCTCAAGCTATTGTAAAGTATGGAAGTCTCAAGGGCAGTAATAGAAATAATGGACAATTAACATTAATAAATTCTCACAAGAATGTTAATCATCATCCTTGATTTGATAGAGTCTGAATTTCCCAAGATCTTTTGATATAAGAGTATATAACCAAATATTTACTTAAACAAAGCTAGGCAAGAAAAATTATTTGAAAACAAGGCAAGAGATGAGAAACTCCTGAAAAATACATTAAGAGTTGAGAAATTGAACTAATAGTTTTTTTTTCTCTTCTTTCTTTCTTTTTTTTTAAACCTTGGGTTTAAAAAGGTTTGTGACTAACCATTAAAAATTAAGTGTTTTGAAAAAATAAGAGAAAAATAATAAAATAACTTCTTGTTTAAAGCAAATATTAGAAAATAATGAGGTTTTACTAAAAATTAAAATATAATCATATATTTATAATATGGGAAAATAAAAAGTCAGAGGGAACACTAGGAAATGAATCTCATGGCCAAACCACAAAGGAAGAGAAAAATTGAAAAATAATAGTAACACACGGGAAACTGAAAAGGTAATTTGATCCCTATCTGTTCATCATGTTCTAGTTTTTGTCTGTCTACAAGATTTTTCTACTTGCATATCCAGCTGACACTTACAAGGTAACATGTCTATAACATTACATGTTCATTACTTTCTCTAACTCATCTGTATTCCCATCACTGTCAATATTATCTTTATACTCCTGGCTCAGCAGGGCAAAGAAAGATAGTCATCTTTGATTTCTTCTTGTCCTTAGTCATCCATATCTCATCTATCAAAAATCTCCTTCCAAAACATCTTTCAAATTTGTTACCTATTTTCACTTGTTGCCATCAGAGCCATTAACCATGTCACAGCGACTCTTGTATAGTAACCACTATAAAAGTGTCACTGCTGTCAAACCATGTTTTCTTTTATTTATTTAAACAATAAAGAAAAATCACTTTATTCTGGTACTCCCAAAGTTCAAATGTGGCCCCAAATTATGGCTTTGAAAAAAAAAATAAAACCACCTAAAATCTAAGTCCATTTAAAATGAGAAAATTATTCTGTTTCTTTTCTCTTCTTTCTTTTTTTCCGGTATTCCTAAATACTCAATTGTTTACCTGAATGCGATAACACCAATATGTATTTCTCTTTATCCTATCTTGAATTTCCTGAATTCTAGCCATACAATTAGAAGCTCATAATTGAACAGCAAAAGCACATTTATAATCTCCTTATATATGATAGTCAACCTTATAAATTAGATCTTATCCCTTTGACAGAAATGAGAAACTAAGGCCTATAATAGGCAGATTAAGGGTGGGCCTGGGTATAGGTTCAGGCAGGGAGATTCAAATGCCCAGTTGTTTTTAATATTTCTTCTGACTCCCTGTTACAAAAATGTGGTGACAGCTCTCTACCTCCTGTTTATCTCCATTTGATTGTTCAGGTGACATATCCTGATATAATCTATTGAATATCTTCACAGACATACTTTTGCCAATCCATTTTCCTGTTAAGAATATGCCACTGGAATCATCTTAAAACTCTAATACATAACATGTTCAACACTTTCTTTGATTTAGGTAAATTTCTTATTACCTCTGAAACTCAAATCCCTCAATAATATCATTTTTAATAAGGAACGTCATTAAATAGATACCTCCTAATCATTTAAACAGTATATTATGGTATTTATGTTTTTAGTGGTATATTTTAGGGCATTTTTTATGGGGTATCATTTTGGAATTGGATTTCTTTTTTTGTGGACAGTAGCAGGGATTGAACTCGGGGTCACTCAGCCATTGAGCCACATCCCCAGCCCTGTTTTGTATTTTATTTAGAGACAGGGTCTCACTGAATTGCTTAGCACCTTGCCATTTTTGAAGCTGACATTGAACTCATGATTCTCCTGTCTCAGCCACCTGAGCCGCTGGGATTATAGGTGTGTGCCACCACTCCCGGTTTAGCAGTAAATTAAAACAAAAGTATAAAACAATGGTAAACCAAAAAAAAAAAAAACCTCTTTCCTTTATTTTGCACAATGCACTTTTCTTTTTGTCTTTCATCCTTTCTTCCTTTCTTTGTTTCTTTCTTGTTTTATTTATTTATTTTTTCATTTTGAATGTGCAAATCTATTAAGTAGGTTTAGAATAAGAAACCACAACAGAAATGTTATTTCTGCAAAAATGAGCTTAGAATGAATGAGTTTCTCAACATTGGCACTATTGAAAAAATAATAACAACAATAATAATAACATATTTATTTATTTATACATAATACATATACCACAAAATTTACGATTTTAAATTATTTTAAATTGTTCAACACAGAGCTTCTTCTCGTGTCAGAACCATCACTCTCTTGACTTGAGGTCATTTAACTCACCACAAAAGAAAGCGCTTAACCACACTAGCTGCAGTTCCCATCCTGCTCTCCTGTACCCCTTCTAAATTCTACTGTACTTTCTATTGCTGGGCACTTGCTTGCTCTGAGTGTTTCACATAAATAAAATTATAAAATATGTGTGATTTATCTGAATTCTTTAAGCTCATCCAATTTATAATGAATTATTTTTTATGAACAAATGATACTTCATTTATGGATATAAAATACTTTGTTTATCTATACTCCTCAATGAATATCTAAAACACAATGAATCATTAAGTAAGTATAAGTCTTCCAGATACTTCTTCTTTTTCCATATGGTTATGTCTATTCTGGCTCCCTTGCAATTCCATACTGGTTTTAGGTTATGTTGTCAATAGTCCAAAGATGGCACTTAGAATTTTGATGGAACTTGCATTGAATTTTTGTAAATCATTTTAGGAAGTATAAAAATCTTATCAACAGTAAATTCTATAATCCATGAACATGAGATATACTTACACTTATTTACCTATTCCTTAATTTCTTTCATTGATCACAGGCCATTTTTAACATAAAAGTATAGGAATTCTTCAGTTACGTTTATTGCTAAATGTTTTCCTTTAATGTTCCTGCAAATAGCATTCTTCTTTTTTTTTCAATTCAATTTTAGTTGTTTATTTCTGATGTAAAGAATGAGGTGATTTTTCAATATTATTCTTATACTTTTTATGATTTTTTGTTGTTGCTCTAAACAGTTATACATGACAGTAGAATGCATTTTGACATATCATACATAAATGGAATATAATTTTTAATTCTTCTTATTGTACACAATGTAGAACTATACCAGTTGTGTAATCATATGTGCACATAGGCTATTAATGTCTGATTTATTCTACTATCCTTCCTACCCATATACCTCTCACCTCCCTTCACTCCCCTCTACTTAATCCAAAGTACCTCTATTATTCCCTACCCCCCAACTTATTATGAATTAGCATCTGCATATCAGAGAAAACATTTGTCCTTTATTTCTTTGGGATTGGCTTATTTTGTTTAGCACATTCTCCAGCTCCATCCATTTACCAGTAAATGCCATAATTTCATTCTTCTTTAAGGCTGAGTAATATTCCATTATGTATCTATACCACATTTTATTTATCCATTCATCTGTTAAAGGGCACATAGGTTGATTCCATAATTTAGCTTTTGTGAATTAAGTTGCTATAAACATTGCTGTGGCTGTGTCATGGTAGTATGCTGATTTTAAGTCCTTTGGGTATAAACCAAGGAGTGGGATAGGTGGGACAAATGGGGGTTCTATTACAAGTCTTCCAAGGAATCTCCATATTTCTTTCCATAGTGGTTTCACCAATTTGCAGCCCCACCAGCAATGTATGAGTGTACATTTTTCTCACATCCTCACCAACATTTATTGTAGCTTATATTCTTAACAATTGCCATTCTGACTACATTGAGATGAAATCTTAGAGTAGTTTTGATTTGAATTTCTTTAATTGAAAGACACATTGAACATTTTTTTCACATATTTATTGATTGATTGTATTTCTTCTTCTGCAAGTGATCTTTTAACCATGTTGTAGTAGTTTATATAATCTAGTTTTTATTTATTCATTTTTATAGACTTCTATGAATAGTTTACATGTTATAATGTGTCTTGTTACAGAATAGATACAGTTTAAGTCTAGTTTTCAATCAGAATTTAAGAAATTTGTCATTTCTAACTGGGTTCAGTGATACATGCCTATAATTCCAGAAGCTAAGGAGGCTGACACTGGAGGATGGTGAGTTCAAAGCCAGACTCAGCAGCTTAGCCAGCCTCAGGAACTCAGTGAGACACTGCCCCTAAATAAAATGTCTCTAAAAAGAGAGAGAGAGAGAGAGAGAGAGAGAGAGAGAGAGAGAGAGAGAGAGAGAGCTGGTGATGTGGTTCAGTGGTTAATCACCCCTGGGTTCAAACTCTGGTACAAAAAAAGAGAAATTTGTCATTTCTGACTGCCTTGGATAACTTAGTACAATGTTGAATAGAAGTGGCAAAAGCACACATCATTGTCTTGTTCTAGATCTTTGGAGGAAACTTACAGTCATCATCTTAAAAATAATTTTTCATAGTTCCCTCAATCATAATTTGAGTTTTATTTCTACTGTTGGTTGAGTCCTTTTATTCTACAAGCAATTGAACCTTTACAAATTATTTTTTTAAGTAAAAATGACCATGAGTTTTTATAATATATTCAAATAAGGCATTTTTCTATAGGATTATTTTCTTATGTTTGATTAACTTTATTTTCCTCCTAAATCCTATTAGTCATCATACATAGTCCTTTTGATATGTAGTTTTAATAGTTTTTGGTATAATTTTTGTGTCCACATCAATAAGGAATATTTGTGTAGTTGTCTTCTATTTGACTAGTTTTCTTACCAAGCTGAATAATGTTGTCCTCATAGAATGAGTTGGAAATTACTCCTTTCTTTACTATTTTTAAAGTTAGATTTTTCAGTTAACATTGTTAATTCTTTACTTACTTGACAGAATTCAAATGTGGAGCAATTCTGGCTGGAGATTTCTTTATGGGAAGATTTTGGCAGGTAATTCAATAGCTTTTCATTTTAATTCAATATCTTTGGGCTCTCTTCAGAGGTTATATTTATCTTTTAGCAAGTTTTGATGGTTTGTCTTTTAATAATATGTCCATTTATCTGCATTATTTATATTTTGGTGTCCTGTTTTTTACAGAATTACTTCATGATCTTGTTCAGCAGTAAGATATATAGTAGTATTATTCTTTCAAGCCTGATTGTAGTCATATAAATTTTTCCTTTTTTCTTGGTGATTTCAGACAAAGTTCTGTTAATTTTGTTATTATATGTGCTACCAAAGCAAGCACATTTCTATTAAATTTTTGATCACATCAAAGAAGAGACTTTGATTTTGTTTAATTTGTTATGTTTTTTATCCTTTATTTTGTCTACAATATGTACTTTTTTTTTCTTCCTTACATCTTTGAGGAACATACATGAGGAATGAACAATTTTTTCCCCTTTATTTCTTGCTTCTTAATGTGGAAGTTTAGGCCATTGAATTAAGATTGCTTTCATTCTTCAATGTAGGTCTTTATAAATTTCACTCTAGGAATTGCTTTAGCTGTCTTCACCAGTTTTAGTGTTGCAATTTTGTTAGCACTCATCTCATAGTATTTTCTAATTGTTCTTGTCATTTCCCCTTTGACCATTGTTTATGTAGTGTTATATTGCTTAATATGAACATATTGGTAAGTTTCTCAAATATTTCTGTAAGTTTATATTTTTTTTGCATATCATTGTCATTGAACAACATATTATGAAAAATTCTCATTAGTTTAAATTTATTAGCCCTGATTTTTGTCCCCAAATGTTTTTTACGTTGAGAAATGAATATTGTATATCCTGCTGGTTTTGAGTAGAAGGTTTATAGGCTTAGTTACGTATATCTAAATTATAATGTTGTGCTGGCCTTTTAAATTTATTGGTACTCTTGTATTTGTTCTATTGATTGTTGAAATTCAGGTATTGAAATCCTCAACTATTATTTTTAAATTGTCCATTGATCTTTCATCTGTAATTTTATTCCTCATGTATTTGGGGGAATTGATAATAGAATTATACTTATAATTCTATACAATTTCATTTCTATAATCATGTACAACTACTACAAACTTTGCTCAGTTAGTTTACTGGACAGTTAATGATTTTACAGAGATTGAGATACATTTCTTGAGCTACTAAGTATTCCAGTCTTTACTTATAGACTGTGTGTACATATGGAGAGGATGTTCACAATGTTTTGGCAGTCAGCAAAAGAAATCTGCCTTATCCTTAATTTCTTGTTTTCACAGATCCTTATCCTCTATCAGAAGTAGAAATCAGAACTTTTTCATGTCTATTCTGGATGTGTACATATCTATATATGTATATAACATTCTAGATTTCTAGGAATATGTTGGCATTTTGAAAAGATCCCCATGTAATCCATTTTTTTTTACTTTTTCATTTTAATAATAACTTAAGTCTACTTTTAACTGATACATAAAAGTACAGAAATTGCACATATCAATGTGGGTAATCTGATGTTTCTATACCTGTACATATATTTAAATCAGTTTATATATCTATCTGTTCGAACACTTATTATTCATTCCTTTGCTCTGAAACTTTAAAAATCTTTACTTGTAGTTTTTTGAAGGTACAGTATATTCTCATTTTCTATAGTCACCCCACTGTGCAACAGCACTCCAGAACTTTAACTTTCAACTTTCCACTATCAACCTAAGTTTTTGTGCCATCTTTTGTAAGCTGCACCTGGTGTCATTATTTGAAGAAATAAAAGTATTAAACAATTGCCTCTTTTGCACTCTGGATACAGGACTGATTGTACAGAGTCAGCTCTGAGTGAGGTCAAATAAAGGTAAGTTCTATTAAGGGAGTTACTTGCACACCTTTCAAATGTTTGGTCATCATGTGGGTGAGTCATAAAACCCCTAGCAAAAGCCTTTAATCATCACAAACATTTTAAATAATTTTAGAGTCTGAAATTCCTGCCACAAATTACATATGCTTTCAGTTTTCTGGTATGAGAATGGAACTCAAATAGTTCTATTTCTGGTTTGGCATATAACAATCATGTGTGTGCATGCCAACAACTGAGAAATGGAAAAAATTCTATTAAAAAGATTTACTTTTTAAAATTACTTGAATTATGATATTACCAATGTTTTAGTAGCCCAATATTTTAATGGCCTGGAGTCACATGAGAGCATATTACTTTTTAATAAATTTGAATATAGTCAAAGTTGGTACTCTTCTTTAATATGTACTATTGCTATATGTCCCTAATAATTTTTTCTCTTATTTAAAAAAAGCATTTTTTTATCATTTCTTCAAATGACTCACAGTTCAAACAAAGAGAAAAACAACAGATTTTAATCACAATGAATTTTTCTACCCAGTTTGCACAACTTTCCCTTTTAGCCTTATTTCATTCTTCAAAATACCATGCTGATACTTTTACTTTTTAAGAGGATTTTAAAGATAGACAGGCTAGGAATGAGATAAGTAAACACAGGCTCAAAAATAGAAAAAACATACTAACCTCTGGGGCATCCAATTATTTTCACTGTGGGATAACCTTTTGGCATTCATCTGTAGCCCCTTCAAAACAGTGTTTTGTATTACACAGTTCTAAAATGAGTGCTTTTAATTTTTTTTTGGTTTATAAAGCAATAAGAAGAAGGAGAACATATGGCCTCAAATAAAATTTATCCTTTCACATTCTGCAGAATTAACTGCCCCTGGGAAATGTTTTCTTCTTTGTAATAACTGAAAACTTTTTTTTTCCCTTACTTACTCTTTAAGCAAAAAGTAAAGTGTTATTGTAATGCTACTTGATACTAAATAATATCATTTAAAACTGTGATTTATAAAGGACAAAAATCTGTGTAATTCCTGATATCTTATTTGGTTCACATCATGGCAAATTATTTTAACAATAGAGGATTTATGACTACAAATTTTCATAATTCTAGTAATTTACAATCACAAATGTTATTTTTGCCACAGCTACAACTGAATTATTGAATATACAATGTCCCCAAATAGGTGAAAAGACATTACCTAGTATAATGCTTAAGCATATGAAAGGTCTTATTGTAACATTAGGCAAACTGTTATACATGTATATAACAATATACATGTATGTAACAATATGTATATATTATATATGTTTATAAATTTATTCCTTCTCTATGTAACTTTATTACATAACTATATATGACTATATATTATATAAATATAACTATATATAACTATATGTGTGTGTGTATATATATATATATTATATATATATATATATATATATATATATATATATATTATATATATATATATAAAGTTATACTTTGAAACTCTGAAATGCGTTGGTTTTTTGTATTTTTTTTTTTTGGTACTGGGAATTGATCTCAGGGGGATTCAACAACTGAGCCACATCCCCTGCCCTATTTTGAATTTTTTATTTAGAGAAAAAGTCTCACTGAGTTGCTCAGGGCCTTGAGGTTGCTGAGGCAGACTTTGAACTCAAGATCCTCCTGTCTCAGCCTCCCTAGCAGCTAGGATTAAAGGTATCCACCACCACCTGGCTGGTTCTGAAATATTGTGTTTGTATATTAAGTATAATTTTACATCATTTCAAATATTTAGAAAAATAGAGATTTTTCAGTCAATGCTATTTAGAATGCTCAGAAATGTGTGACAGTAGAGTCTTGCCTTCAAAAATGCTCTTGTTTAGCTTTTTATTCAACACTTCTGATTTTATTCCTCTCAGATATCTTTTAAGTTAGGATTGTTTGGGTTTTTGAGTTTTATTTTGTTTTGTTTTTATTTTTGTTTTTCTCATTATATAACCAATGACCAATGTTCCTTGAGGCTCAATTCTGAGCATTTATGTTTCTTTCTCTAGAATGAACTCTTAATCATACTATAAAATTCCAGATGAACTGTCAGCTGCAAGTTTTTGTGTTTTGTTTTTGTTTTTGTTTTTTGAGAGAGAGAGAGAGAGGAGAGAGAGGAGGGGGGGGAGAGAGAGAGAGAGAGAGAGAGAGAGGAAGAGAAAGACAGAGAGAATTTTTTTTAATATTTATTTTTCAGTTTTCGGTGGACACAACATCTTTATTTTTTTCTGTGGTGCTGAGGATCGAACCCAGAGCCCCGTGCATGGCAGGTGAGCAAGTTATCGCTTGAGCCACATCCCCAGCACCAAGGTATTTAAAAAGACTAAAAAGTTATACTTCCATATATGTAAAAAATGTTTCACTACAAGCTGTGATAAGATAATTTTTTACTGGATTTAATAATAACAATCATAAAAGCTTGGACCAAAAAAAACCAGGTATTTGAAGGAGGAGAGAACATCCAATATGCAAGACAGTAATGTTCAATACTTGTTTAAAGGAGTATTTGATTTTTAAAGAATCTAAAAAGATATAAACAGAAAATAGACTTTTTACTTTTCCTCAAATATTTAAACTCTACTATTCCAAGGATTTAACAATTTGAAAGTTGGTGAAAAGTGACTTATTAGTTTGCAAGTTTTCTCTATGTAAAGTAGTAAAATATTAACTACATATGGGCTGTGATATCAATACTGTATGCTTGTTAGGAATGCATTTTCTAATCCCCATCAATTCAAAGACGTATAGCTAAAAATAAACAAAAAAATGTTCTAAAGTATTCCATTAATTTAAAGAAAACAGAAAAGAAGAAAGAATTACAAAAAAAGCCAAATCAAAAAAGTAGAAAGCAGAGCAATAATTGCATAGTCATTAATAAACAAATCAGTTAAGCATGGTGGTTGTCAGTATCAATAAAAATATGCTTCATTTTTTGCTGTATACAATACATATAATTCAAAGACAACTCAGAAGTAAGCTGAAAAAAGTAATGTAAATGTATTTGTAAGTAATAAAATAATGGAAGGGAAAGATTTATCTGTAAAGATAAGCAGTAAATAGAAGCATAAATGATGGATCATTTATATTAATATCATTGAAAATGGTTTGAAGACAAAATATAATTTTAAATAAAGAGGAGCACATCTTTAAAACAGCAGAGTTTAATCACCAAAGAGAAATAATGATGATAAATATGGATGCAGCTAATTAATTATACATTTCTAATACAAACACCTATAGTTGTCAACAAATTATACTGCATTATAATTTATATGAATGATATAAATTTTCATATGAATGATAATTATTAAAGAATTCCAAGGAAAACCTATAGTAATGTAACTGGGTGAAATACTGAATGCATTCCTTTTAAGGGGACCAAAAACCAATACCATGTCTACCTAAAATTATACTGAAATCCTAGAGAGTGCAATAAAGCATGCCAAAAAAAATATAAAGTATATCAGTGAAAAGGAAGATGTGAAAAAGAATTTATTTGCTAATATTGTGATCATTTATATAGAAAATTTTAAGTAATTCTCCAAACATTATTAGAACTAAGTAAATGTAATAAATACTATTCAAAGTGAGTAGGCAAAACCAAATTACACTTCTACATACCATTAATAAACAATTAGAAAATTGAATGAAATACTTTACAATACTATCAGAATTGGCATTTTTAGAATTATTTAAAATGCAAATCAAATACTATAACACTAAAATTGAGTCATTTCAATAGAATTAAAGATTTAAATATCTATACCATAATAATGTATTGTAAAATATAATATTGGTAGGGGGACAACTTCCCACAAATAATTATAGATAAAACAAACAAACAAACAAAAATAAACTAATCAGTATTTTTTTTAAAAAGACTACTAATCTACTAGTTTATTTTGAGATATGTACAAAAATCTACTTATACTCAAAACATCTTTGCAAATGGACAAAGTTGAAGTAATTACTCCCAGAATTTATGTTCAACTCACATCATTATGGAAAACATCACCTTAAAATCAATCAGGTATTTTAAATAAAATAAATTATTAAACATCAAGAAGGAAACAGGATAAAAATAGTTTTGTGACATTGGATTTGGAAAATATTTCTCTAAGTTACAGGTGGCAAATATTTTCTCCCATTCCATAGGCTTTGTCTTCACATTCTTGGTTGTTTTTCTTTGCTGTGAAGAAGCTTTTTAGTTTGATACCATCCCATTTATTGATTCTTGATTTTAATTCTTCTGCTTAGGAGTCTTGTTAAGAAAATCAGTTCCTAAGCCGACATCGTGAAGATTTAAGCTTATTTTTTCTTCTTGTAAGCACAGGTCTCTGGTCTAATGCCTAAGTCTTTGATCAACTTTGAGTTTTGTGCAACTTGGGAGAGAGTTTAATGTCATTCTGGTTCATGTGGATTTCCAGTTTTCCCAGCAGCATTTATTGAAGAGTCTATTGTTCTGTGCATGTGTTTATGTGTCTTCTATTCTGTTTCATTGGTCTTCATGTGTGTTTTGATGCCAATACCATGCTGTTTTTGTTACTATTTTGTTAAGGTCTGGTATTTTGATGCCTCCTGTTTGGCTTTTCTTGTTAAGGATTGCTTTGGTAATCCTGAGTCTCTTATTTTTCCAAATAGATTTTATAATTGTTTTTTTTTTTAATTTCTATGGACAATGTCATTGTACTTTTAATAGACATTGCATTAAATCTGTATATCACTTTTGGTAGTATGGTCATTTTGATCAAATGTTCAACTTCTCTAGCAATTAGAGAAATACAAAATAAAACTACATTGAGATTACAACTAATTCTATTTAGAATGGCAATCATTAAGAAAAAAAGTAATAATAAGTGTTGGCAAGGATGTGGGGGAAAAGGTACACAGATATGTTGCTGGTAGGACTGAAAATTGGTGCAAACACTCTGGAAAGAAGTACAGAGATTCCTCAGAAGACTTGGAATGGAACCATCATTTGACCCATTTATCCCACTCCTTTGTGTAAACCTAAAGGACTTAAAATCTGCATACTATAGTGATGCTGTCACATCAATGTTTACAGCAGCTCAATTCACAATAGCTAAACTATGGAACCAACCTAGGTGCCCTTCAACAGATGAATGGATAAAAAAAGTGGCATATATATATGCAATGAAATATTACCCAGCCATAAAAAAGAACAACTTTACGACTTTTTCCAGTAAATAATGGAACCAGGCAATATCATGCTAAGCAAAATAAGCCATTCCCCCCAAAACAAAGGCCAAAAGTTTTCTCTGATATATGGACGCTAATAAAATAAAGGGAGAAAGGAAAAATAGAAGTTCGGAGGAGTAGACAAAGGGGAAAGAAGGAAAAGGAGGTGGGATTAGGAAAGATAGTAGAATAAACTGGATATATAACTTTCATAAGTTGATAGACAAACTCCACATCATGTACAACCACAACAATGGGATCCCAACTAGCATAAGTTTTATTCCATGTATATATAATATTGCAAAATACACTCTACCATGATGTAGAAAAACAAATATAAAAAAGAAAGATTGTACTTCTCTGTATAATTCTTTGTCTTTTCCACTTTGGGGAATATGCATACATGGCATATGACTTTTATTTTATGGTAATATACTTTAAGTCAATGGAGAATAAGTAAATTATTTAATAAGAAAAAAAGGGAAAGTATTTACCCAACTGCAAAACAGAAAAGGAAAATAGATTCTATCGGCATTAAAACATTTTTCTTCTTAAATCTACAAAGAGAAACTAGAAAGGATGCACAATTTGCAGAGAAAACATACTTGAAAAGTTATATTTGACAAAATTATTCATATCCAGAATACACAAATCATGTACATATAATGAAAATCAAACCATACATTAAAATGCTACCAAAAATTGGAATAGTAAGTTCCAATTCTGTAATTGAGAGTTCCATGTTTCATGCACACCTGTTATATCCAATATATCCAAATATCCAAGAATGATGATCAGTAAAAGAAATTCATTGCCCTAGCTTTTTTCCTGTAACAAACTCTGTCAGAGCTTTTGTTATTTGCTATTATGCTTTTCTCAGGTGAAAATGATCTACAATTTACAATTCTGTAAAATAAGATCTACAAATAATAAGCATGCATATGAAAGGATGATCAATATTACTAGTCATTATGGAAATGCAAATTAAAATTAGAGAACTATATCCTTATTCAGTCAGTAAAATGTTAAAGTCTTAAAAGTGTAGCCATCACAAGTGTGCATGAAACATGGAACTCTCGCTCTTTCCTGATGGAAACATAACTGTTGTGCATTTAGAAGACAGTTAACATCACATTTGCTAAACTAAAATATTTCTCCTTCAGAAAGCTCAAACTTTCTATTCCTTTACATTTACCAAAGAAACATAAAAACAGCATCTGTTATGTACGTTATTTTTAATGAATGTTCTTAAAAGCATTATTGATAAGCCAAAGTTAGAAATGACCCCAATACCCATCAACTGGTGACTAGAAAGCAAATTACAGACTGTTAATAGAATAGAATAATAGCAAGCGATTTAAAAATAAAACAGCACATACAAAAACTTTAAATTATCTGAAAGCATTGCTCTAAGTTGAACACATAATACTGTATATTTTGTTTATGTCAGTTCTAGCAAGGGCAAAATCACATTGATAAAAACATAATTAATTGAGGTGGGCCATAGTTAATAGAATTGACTAGAAAAGAAAACCCAAAAATTTATTTTTGGCGATGTAACTGATGTAGAAGTTATATGTTGGATACACTTACAAGAATTTTTTAACTTAAATGAATGTACATTTAGAATGAGTTAAAATTGCTAAAGTTATTGAATATGAATTAATCCATATTAAATCAAAAAAATGTTAATTCATTTAATAATTTAGATGAAGTCATTCTTGCCTATGTCTAAACTTAAGTTCTAACTTTACAGTGATCCCTATCTTATGCAATTCACACATACATACATACAAACACACAAATGCACACCATATGTGCACTCAAGCCAGAATTATACAGGAAACACAAATGTTTTTCCAGTTCCTATTAGTAATTCAAGGCAGACAAAAAAAAATTATTCTTTATTCAATAAAGTTTAGAGAGAGAGAGACACACACAGAGAGAGAGAGAGAGAGAGAGAGAGAGAGAGAGAGAGACAGAGACAGAGAGAGACAGAGAGAGATTACACAGAGCATTATTTTAGAAAATTAACTTAAAAGAGTGTTATGATTTGTAAATGAGGTCTCTCCCAAAAGCTCCTGTGTTAATACAGAAATATTCTGAGGTGAAATGATTGGATTTGAGAGCTGTAACCTCTTAGTTCTTCCTAGTTTGAAGGGACTCTGGTTGGTAACAGAAAGAAGGTGGAGCATGAGTGGGGAGGTGGGTCACTGGGGACATGCACTGGAAAATTTCATGTTCCTTTCTCTCTTTCTCCCTCCGCCCCCTGCTTTGTGGCTGCCATTAAATGAGCCCCTTTATCTGCCAGGCCCTTCTTCTATGACATGTTGGCCTCATCTTCAGCCCAGAGCAATGGACTGAAACCGCAACCTCCAATAAATTCTTCATCATGTAAGCTATACTTTTCTGATAGTTTTGGTTACAGGGGACACAAATCAGACTGAAATAAGAAGCTTTATTTTCACTCACAGTTTCAGAGAATTCAGCCAATTGATTGGTTTGCTGCATTATTTGGGGGACTGTTGTAAGTCGGAACAACAGGTTGGGAAGCACAAGGTGGAACAGTACAGCTTACCTGATGGCATCCAGCAAGCAAAGAGAGAGAGGAAAGATCTAGGGTCCCAATAGCCACTCAAGTGGTGTCCCCCAAACCTGCCCCATGACCTAAATTCCTTTCACTAGGCTCAACTTCTTGAAGACTCTACAACTTCACAGAACTGCCACAGGCCAGTAAGCAAGTCTTTGGCATATGGACCATGGAGAGACATTTAAGGTCTAAACCATTACAGGACTTGCAAATTAAATATCATTTTTTACATTAAATTTTTGCATTGGCCCTGAAAGATTTTTGTATTCTCCAACTCTATTTTCCCTCTCTCCCTTCCTCCTTCCTTCCTTCTTTCTTTGTTTCTTTCTTTCCCAGAAATTAAACCCAGGATTGCTTAACCACTGAGCCACCCAAACATCAACACCCCACCTCACCCCCTTTTATTTATTCTTTTTTAAAAAAATTTTGAGATAGGCTCTCCCTACTTTGTTTAGGGCTGTGCAAAAATTGTTCAGGCTGGTCTCGAATTTGCAATCCCCCCTGCCTTATCCTCCTGAGCCACTGGGATGATGAGTATGCAACACTGTTTTCATATGATATATGCTACCAGTTAATTCTTAGGTTTTGTATTTTGGAACATGGTTCTCATGTGCATCCTCATTTCATATGAACAGAAAGAAAGCATCTGTGTTGGATCCCACTCAGGTAAAGAGTAGTTTGGTCTTGGAGATAGTCAATTCACCACTTAGAGAGCATGTTCTTTGTGTTTGTCTACCTTGGTGATTCTAGATTAGTTGAAATAGACAATATTATGACATTTATAGAAACAGGTATATTTTCTGAAATTTATTGAATCTGTATTTTTTATAGAAGTAGTATTATTTAAGGGATATATCCTATGAATGAACAAAAGTATAAACAAGAGGTATTTTGTTTACATGTACAGTCTCATTTATTGGCATCATGAATTTTAAACATTAACAACTATATATGGAGCATTGTGGCTTAGAGTCTTTGTTAATCATCAGAATATGCTGAAAGGAAAGACATTTTCTTCATTTTAAATTTGTTTGAAATCTTTTTTTTTTAATTTTGACTTAACACGTCTTCAGTGTTCCTCTTAAACAACTGGGTAATATTTTGATTACAAACTTAATAATTCCTAATTAAGGAAACAATTGTTTAAAATTATAATAGTTGCATTCAATATAAAATTACAGAAATTTGGAAAGGGTATTTGGCATATTTAGATATAAATTAAAACAATAACTTTTTCAATTTGTTAAAATTTTATTATAATTTTAATAAACTTTGTTTAAAATTATAATAGTTGCATTCAATATAAAATTACAGAAATTTGGAGAGGGTATTTGGCATATTTAGATATAAATTAAAACAATAACTTTTTCAATTTGTTAAAATTTTATTATAATTTTAATAAACTTTATAATCTTTTTTTGTACCCAAAGATTTGATAATATGTGAATGTAAACATTAATTTCACCATGTTCCAAAGAAAAATTGAAATCTGAAAAGCCACAGTGACCATCCTCCCTCAATTGCTATTGTAATTTTATAAAGCTTATTTTATATTAATCTCAAAAATATTCTCCTAAAAATTGAACATGTGGTCAAGTAGCCAACCAAATAAAAATTAACTCACTGGAGCTAACTTTTGAAAAATATATGGTGAATTATATACCTAACAGCTTTTACTTTTTATGAATATGGTTGCTTATATAATCCATTGCAAAATGTCTCACAATTTGAAACCCCTTGGCAATATTAGTCATGTAAGTTCATGATTATCATGTCCAGAGGCCAAAAGAGAATATAAACATCCTGCATAATTTTTTTTCTAATTAAATACAAGAAATCTCAATGTAAGTAAATTTCCATCCAGCAGCTGCTGCTAAAGCAGTGACTCATAAAAAGTTCAAGTGATATTTTTATGAAATTAAGGTATTGTCATTTAAAAATCATGATATATTCATCAGTAATGGGATATTTTCCTGGTAATACTCTGAAGGAAATCTAAATACAGACTGTAATTTTTGAAAACAATTAGATAGAAACAAAAATTATAAATCAAGAATTATATATCTTTAATTTCTTCTGCCTATTTTGCTCCCTTTTAATTCACTAATCTAGTGTCTTGAAAAAATGGAATCTGGGCCAATGCGACTGGCACATACCTGTAATCCCAGTAGTTTGGGAGGCTGAGGCAGGAGAATCAAAGCCAGCCTCAGCAATGGTGAGGCACTCACTAACCAACACAGTCAGAGCCTGTTTCTAAATAAAATACAAAATAGGGTTTGGGATGTTACTCAGTAGTTGAGTGCCCCTAAATTCAAATCCCAGTACCAAAACAAACAAATAAACAAACAAACAAATACATAAAATAAAAGCTGGGATATCTAAATAGGTTTCTTTTATTTAAAAAAATATAAATTAGAGATTATAAAACAAGATAAATTAATACTTGGATTTTTACCATAAAATAGATGCAATATGGGCAAACACATAAAGCTATGTCTCAGTCTCATTACCTATAAAATCGGTAGAAGAATAAGACATACCTCATATGGTTGTTCTGAAGACTAAATGACACACACAAGTAATGTGCTTGCATTTGTTCATGTCAAATAAATACCCTATGCATATGTTCATTTACTATTATCAACATTGTTATTAAAATTCTCTAGATTTCCAACATTTATTTTGTGAATTATCATTTGAATTTCTCTGTTTGCTTTAAGACTACAGGATGTACAATTCATTTGCGTCTGGGTAGAGTAAGTGGGAACATGATGAATTAGTTGTTAAAAGTTTCCATTGTCTTGTTTATATTATTATTACTTATTTAACATGGATTCTTTAGTTAGTTTGTATACAGGTCTTCTATCAAATATGTATTTTCGAAGTAATTTTTCTCAGTTGATTTAATAGAGTCTTTTGTATATTTCTTTATATAATAGTCTTCTGTCCAAAGACATGCAATTAAAATGAATTTTGTTCACAATTTTTATCATTACTGTTTTTGCATCTTCTTTATAAGTCTTCATCTTATCAAGGTAGTAGAAACTTTCTTTTATGTCTCTTGTAGAAACTTTTGGTTTTTATTTTCCTTCACATCTGTGATGGTAATTAACTATATTTTGTATACTTTTTTGCTGAGAGCCACAGCCGAGTCTGTATGGCCCCTGGCATTTTGCCAACAGTATTGATTGACAGGCAAGGCGTTAATATCCGCCTCTGCCGCTACTTTTGAGTTCTAGCGCTAATTTTGAGTTCTCGCGCTATTTTTAGTTCTCACGGGGATTCCCCGGGAGTTCCCATTGGTTGTCGAAGGGCAGGAGGAGGGTTTTCCCGGATAGTTATTTCCGGCTGGGGGTTGCTGGAGGAGCCTCGTGGCTTTTCGGGAGGATTCCCCAGGAGCGTGTGTGAGGTTTTTTCTTGCAGTAGAAAAAATAAAATTTGTTCCTGCTTTGGTGGCTCGTGATTTGTGCCCAGCCAGACTGCGGCATTTGGCGGCCCGGACGGGGAACGTCTGAAGCTTCGGGGTAAGTGAAATTGCTTACCCCTAAGGGAAGGCAAGAGAATGGGTGACCATTTTAAAAAACAATATGTTCTTGCTTTGATTTGTTTTGGTTTTGTTTCAAGCTGCCTATCCCTAGAATTTTCTCAGGCAGACTGGGAAAAATGGTTGGCTCAAGGTTTGAAGTTGTTTGCCCCTGAGGAAGAGATAGAAATAGACCACAAATGCACATGTCCAGAAAATAGGAAAATTGATACAACGATTTTTTGTTCCATTTTTGTTTCATTCTGTTTCGGTCTTGTTTTGTGTTATCTTTTTGGGTTGCGTTATCTTTGTAACAGATTAGAAATTAGTAAAAAACAAACTGAAAGAGTGTTAAATAAATTGTTAGAGGTTCAAACCATGGAGAAAGACAATTTAGATCAAGCAAAAGAGAAGGTCTCTCAAGCTAGTCAGACAGAGGAAGAAAATTTAAAGGAAGAAAGCTTAGAGGAGAAACAGCTATCAGGGGGGAAGCAACAACAGGAGGCTGCTACTAACACCGATCTATCACCAGAGGGCGTAATTCAGCCAACAGCTCCACCTATGGAGATAGCTGAGTGGCCCTCAACCCCCTCAACCCCCGTAGTTGATAGATGGGATCCTGAGACAGGACCTCAAAGATTAGCATGCCCTGTACTTGAGCAGGCAGGAGGGCAGCGAATTCACCGTGAGTTAGAGTTCAAAACAGTGAAGCAATTAAAGGAGGCTGTAACAACCTATGGTCCTCATGCACCCTTCACTGTAAGCATGGTCGAATCCATTACTAACTTGGACATGACTCCAGCAGATTGGGCTAGCATGTGTAGATCTGTGCTAAATGGAGGACAATATTTGTTATGGAAGGTTGCCAATGAGGAATTTTGCAGGGAGACAGCTAGACGAAATGCAGCAGCCGGTTACCCTCAAAGAAGTCTAGAGATGTTGCTAGGAAAAGGACCTTATGAGGGTCAGCGGCAACAAATTCAATATGATCCTGCTGTATATGCACAGATTGCTGCAGACGCAGTTAGGGCATGGAAGACTTTACAAGGACATGGAGATTTACAAGGTCAGCTATCTAAGGTAATACAGAGACCTAATGAACCTTACGCTGACTTTGTAGATAGGCTTATTCAAACAGCCTCCAAAATTTTTGGTGACACAGAACAAGCAATGCCATTTATAAAACAACTGGCTTATGACCAAGCAAATCGTTGCTGCAGAGAGGTCATTAGACCATGGAAACATGAAGATTTAAACACATATATTAAATTATGTAGAGACATTAATGAACAAGGACAAGTCTTGGCAGCAGTACAACAGGCTTTAGATGCCAGGCCAAAAACATGCTACAATTGTGAACAAACAGGACATTTTAAAAGGAGTTGCCCCATAGGAGGAAGGTATAACAAAGTTAGGTATCAAAGGAATAGAACACCAGATATTTGCCCACGATGCCGTAGAGGGAGACACTGGGCTAATGAATGCCGTTCTCAAACCACCATAGAGGGTACTCCATTATCAAAAAATGGACAAGGACCAGGTGGTTACCCACGATATCGTGGAGAAAGGCATCAGGCTCCATTGCCAAAAAACGGACAGGGGGGCCCAATGCTCCGGGGCCCACGACCACAAATGTACGGGGCACTGGAGGAACCCAGAAAAACCATGGAGGAACCCAACAACCCCATCAGGGTAGTACCCAGGACACATTATCCATCCGATCTCTCATCAGACGAACCAGAGGGAGCGCAGGGTTGGACATCTGCGCCTCCGCCAGAGCAGTACTAACTCCAGAGATGGGAGTTCAAATCATTCCCACAAGAGTAAAAGGACCTCTTCCCCAAGGAACAGTAGGCTTATTGTTAGGACGCAGTTCTTCTACGCTAAAAGGACTTATGATAAGTCCCGGGGTAATTGATCCCGATTATGAAGGTGAAATAAAAATTATAGCTAGTTCTCCAAAGGGTATATCAGTAATTTCACCAGGAGATAGAATAGCACAGTTATTAATAATATCCAGCCTACATGATAAATTTTCCAGTACTACTATGGAAAGAGGTTCCAGGGGTTTAGGCTCCACAGGTGTAGATTGGGCTATGCTGTCTTTGAATTTAGATTCTCGCCCAATGCTAAAACTAAATATTCAAGGACATGAATTTAATGGGCTACTGGATACAGGTGCAGACCTTAGCATCATATCTCGTCAAGAATGGCCAAAACATTGGCCATTACAACAAGCCACTCAAACGCTTCGAGGCCTAGGAGTGGCAACTAATCCCCATAGAAGTGCAATGGTCTTAGATTGGAAGGATCCTGAAGGATGTGAAGGAACTATACAGCCATATGTATTGGATCATCTTCCCGTAAATTTATGGGGACGAGATGTCTTAGATCAATTAGGTTTGACATTAACAAATAATATCAATCAAAATGCACCCACTATTATGGCTAGACAAGGTTTTAGGAAAGGAAAAAGATTAGAAAAACAAGAACAAGGTATAGCGGCACCAATACAAATAGATCAAAGAATAAATAGACATGGACTGGGTTTTCAGAAGGGGTCACTGAGGCAATAAAAATCACTTGGAAATCAGATAGACCAGTATGGGTTTCTCAGTGGCCCCTGACTAAAGAAAAGATACAAGCAGCCCATGACCTGGTCAAACAACAATTAGCGGAGGGACATATACAACCTTCTGTATCTCCCTATAATACTCCCATTTTTGTCATTAAAAAGAAATCTGGTAAATGGAGATTATTACAAGATTTAAGAGCCATTAATAATGAGATGGTTATTATGGGACCTGCTCAATCAGGGATTCCTCAATTGTCTGCTTTACCAAAAACCTGGTATGTTTTAGCTATAGACATTAAAGATTGTTTCTTTTCAATTCCAATTCATCCTGAGGATAGTCCACATTTTGCATTTACTATCCCTGCACTGAATCATGAAGGTCCTGATCAGAGATATGAATGGAAAGTGCTCCCTCAAGGGATGGCTAACAGCCCAACTATGTGTCAAATTTATGTTAATAAAGCAATCCAGCCACTTAGAAATCAAAATCCTGAACTACAAATATTTCACTATATGGATGATGTATTGTTAGCACACAAAGATAAAAACACATTGTTGGAATGTTATGCCACACTTACAAATTTGTTAAAAAATTATAATCTAGAGATAGCAATAGATAAAGTACAATTAAATTTTCCAATTAATTATTTAGGAGTTCTATTATCCTCAACCATGGTCCGTCCACCTAAAATTCAAATACGAGTAGATCAACTCAAATCACTTAATGACTTTCAAAAGTTGTTGGGAGATATAAATTGGATAAGGCCTTATCTAGGCATACCAACAGGAGAGTTGGGACCTTTATTTGATATCCTAAAAGGTCCATCAGATCCAAATTCACCCCGCATATTAACTCCTGAAGCAAGAAAGGCATTAAAAATTATTGAAACATATATGGAAAATATGCATTTGGACAGAATTGATATAAGTTTGCCTTTATTATTCATTGTAATACCAACAAAAAATATTCCTACAGGAGTATTTTGGCAAGAAGGTCCATTATTGTGGATACATTTATCTTACTCTCCTAACACTATTCTTACTAGGTATCCTGAGGCTGTAGGACAATTAATACTGAAAGGAATAAAAGCAGCAAAGGGAGTGTTTGGAATTTCTCCCAATAAAATTATTACTCCATATACTATGGAGCAAATTGATGAGTTAGCTAATGAGTTAAATACATGGGCAATAATCATGTGTAAATCAAATGTTTCATTTGATAATCATTTACCATCTAATCCTTTGTTGTCTTTTTGGTCTAAGCATCCTGTAGTTTTTCCTAAAATGACAAGAAAAACACCTATCGTGAATGCTCCAAATATATTCACTGATGGGTCTAATAATGGTACAGCAGCAGTAGTTACCCCTGATCAAACTTTTACATTTTTAGTTCCCAAACAATCAGCTCAAAAGGTAGAGCTCAATGCAGTTTTACAAGCTTTTGTGATGTTTAAAGATTCTGTATTTAATTTATTTTCTGATAGTCAGTATATAGTTAATGCTATAATATCCCTTGAAGATGCTGGTAGGATTTCCCCTTCCTCTACTGTTTTCTCTTTGTTTTCCACTATACAAAGTCTAATCTGGGATAGAAAAGATCCATTCTTTATAGGACATATCAGGGCACATACAGGATTGCCTGGAGCCCTTAGTTTGGGCAATGATTTAGCAGATAAAACTACACATGATATACATATTTTTTCTACTGTAGAAGAAGCTACAAATTTTCATAAAAGGTTTCATGTTAATGCTAATACTTTACAAAAGCGTTTTAAAATAACTAAGGAACAAGCCAGGCATATAATAAAACAATGTCAAAATTGTGTGACCTTTTTACCACAAGTTAATCTTGGAGTCAATCCTAGAGGACTGATACCTAACCATATTTGGCAGATGGACGTCACACACTTGCCAGAATTTGGAAAATTAAAATATTTACATGTTACAGTTGATACTTCTTCCGGATTTTTGATGGGCTCCCTTCATGCCGGAGAAAAAACTAAAGATGTTATAGCTCATTGCTTACAAAATTTTGCCACTGTGGGTGTTCCTAAACAGTTAAAAACTGATAATGGTCCTGGTTACACTTCTAACTCTTTTAAACAATTTTGCTCATCTTTTGGTATTACTCATATAACAGGAATCCCATACAATCCACAGGGACAAGGCATAGTTGAAAGAGCTCATCAAACTATTAAAACGTACTTATTAAAGCAAAAAGAGGGAATTGGAAAGGGGTATATATCCCCCAAAGATAAACTTAAAATAACCCTTTTTACTCTAAACTTTCTAAATTTGGATTCATCAGGACTTAGTGCTGCGGAAAGACATATGTATCCGAAAAATGTACATAAGCCTAAGGTACTTTGGAAAGATATTCTAACAGGACAATGGAAAGGTCCCGACCCAGTTATTGTCTGGAGTAGGGGTTCCGTTTGTGTGTTCCCACAGGGAGAACAGCAGCCGATTTGGATTCCAGAGAGGTTAACCAAAACAATTTCTACAGAAAAAGAAGATGATTTGACTGAAATCCATAACAGCTGATATCCAGAGCTCCAGCTTGGCTATTCTTACATCTGCGACAGTGATTAACCACGGTGCCTTTTTTCAATATCTATTTTATTATTGCATTTTTCCCACATCATAAAGTTCTATTTTATTTTTTGAGCTCATACAAACCTAGGTTAATGTTTTTCTGATCAGTTTTGTTTTTTGACTGTGTTTTATTTTTTGACTGTGGAGTTTTTAAACATTGCAATGGAGATTTCACCTAGGTAAAGCTACAAGGCCTTTATTATTGTCTTATATGTTGTATGTTATGTGCGCACACTTCTGTTTTGTGTTGTATGTCTGTATGTGTGTATGTCCATATATCTTATATGAGGAGCGCTCATGAATAAATGGATCCGAATTTTTTTTTATTCACGTGATTTTAATGGTTTAATTTAGATTGGGTAAACAGCTGTTGAAAATTGTTTTAATATGTGAACAAATAAGGAGGTTAACAGATCTGTTTGTTTGCTTTCACCTTTCCTTCTCATTATATTTAATAATTCTGTTCAGGATAATGTAAATTGTTCAAAAAATTGTTTTCTTAATGCCTGTTGGAATGTTACATAATTTTTTTCCTAGCATCATTGCCAGAATTCCTATCTTCATCCCAGTGCCGGTGAAGACAAAGATAAAACCAAACTACAGCTTCTTCGGTAGCTATCAACAAACTGTATAAACTGATGCATCAGTGAATAATAACTCAACAAGTAATGCTCAATCAAGGAGTAGATTTACTTTGGGAGGAAATGGACATATTGACAGATTCCTCTACTTTGAACTGCTTGCAGAACTTGCCTGGACTATGTATCACTTGTATGCATTGTGAACTATCTGTTGGTGCAGCAAATTGTGGTAATGCTGGCATCTTTGCTGATGGTGTCACCGGTGGTACAATTTTTCAAAGGAGCCCTCAATTGGCTTGGTGTCATGGCATTTTTCATCCTCCTCCCTTCTACTAGTGATGGCCTAAAATTTGGGGGCCAACAGAGGTGAGGCAAAGAACCTCACCCCCCCATTGGCACCAAGGACAAGTTTGGGGGCCAACAGAGGTGAGGCAAAGAACCTCACCCCCCCCACTGGTGCAAAGGCCTATCCACAAGTATGGCTGTATGCTGGACCGGTAGTCAGTGACGGGTATGATCCGATTGCAGTGGTACCAACCTAAGACAGGAGGCTGACGCCTAGAGGTCAGTTCATCCGATGACGGGTAAGGACCATATGTTGAATTGGACTACCTAACAGGCACGGTCCCTAAGCCACATTACTTGTTGTTTATTTAAACAGAAGGGGGGAGATGCTGAGAGCCACAGCCGAGTCTGTATGGCCCCTGGCATTTTGCCAACAGTATTGATTGACAGGCAAGGCGTTAATATCCGCCTCTGCCGCTACTTTTGAGTTCTAGCGCTAATTTTGAGTTCTCGCGCTATTTTTAGTTCTCACGGGGATTCCCCGGGAGTTCCCATTGGTTGTCGAAGGGCAGGAGGAGGGTTTTCCCGGATAGTTATTTCCGGCTGGGGGTTGCTGGAGGAGCCTCGTGGCTTTTCGGGAGGATTCCCCAGGAGCGTGTGTGAGGTTTTTTCTTGCAGTAGAAAAAATAAAATTTGTTCCTGCTTTGGTGGCTCGTGATTTGTGCCCAGCCAGACTGCGGCACTTTGTGAGGTAGGATATCCATATTTTTCCATAAATTTGTTAAAAATTATTTTTCCATTGAATTATTTTGATAGATTGTGTAGAATAAATTATATGTTTTTATATATATAGTTATATATACATACATGTATATATATATATACATTGTTTGAAAATACTTGAGCATCTGAAGAGTGGATGATCACAGGGAAATGGAACAGAGAAGTTCACAAAGGGACAGGTGATGGTAGTTATTAAAAAAGAGAAGACTGGAAAAGTGGATGTCTGTCAGAGGATAACTGTCTATACAAGTCAAATAATAAAAATCACTTCTTTAATGTTAGCCATTGAGATTCATTCACCTGATTTTGTTTATATTGTAAACATATATTTCAAATTTTGTTAGCCATGATTGCTTACAATAATATAATTCACCTGATTCCCCCACTCTTCTGGAGAGAATGATTTTAAAAAATTTATAATGGGTCTCATTCCTATTTTTTAAAGCAATTTATTATGATATATTTATATAGTGAATATGTAAAATTTTAAATTAAATTTAAAGGCAACATTGGATTAAGACATCACTTCTTAAATTTAATTTTAATTGTTTTTCATATTTTTACTGTTCTTTTATAATAATACAGAAGAGTGAGAACATATTGATATATGTTCATGGATTAAGACATCATTTAAAGTAATAAAATAATTTCTTAATTAATAAAGTAAGAATATGTTAATTAACATATATGTTGAAAAAGATAGTTGTATATTATTATAAATAATATACAATTATTACAAAGTTGTTAGAATATTTCAATATTTTCATTGGGTTAAAAAGCAGAGAATTTCAAATATATATAAAACTATTCTAATGGTGGGGAAAGGCCCAAGGACATTGGATTTGCTGAGTTGCATGCCCAAGTTTCCAGCAGTGTGAGCAGCTTTCTACTGTCAAAGGTAGTACTTCTCTGCTTTTATTACATCACACACTCATGTAAGTCCTCTGCAGAGATGGAGAAGTATTGTGCCTCCATCTGCTTAATTCCATAAGAATTGATTAGCCTCTCAGGGCCACATATCCACAAACATACTCAATTTGAAGAAAAATACAGGCAGATGAAAGAGGAAAGGCAAGAAAATATTTTTTATGCTTCATATACAAATAAAAGAGTCTATATCCAACTGTAATTGTAAAGTAATATTCTGATGTTCGATTTTAATTCTCTCTCTCTTAAGTAACTATTAGTCACTCATACCATTGCAATATAGAGAATAAAATGTTTTGGTTTAGTGCATTTTATTTTTAATGTCAAGATTTTTTTTTCCAGTGCTTTGGTATGCCTAGGCATTTGTTGTTTGAACATACATTCTTTCCTTGGTCCTTTATTATTATATGCTGACTGCCCTGCCTCACTCTTCATATCTCCAAATGTCTATGTTGGACATGAGGTACCGTGGCTTACAGACACTTTCTTTCCAACCACATGAAATATTCTTTGTCTTCATACAAGAGCTTCTCTATCATTCTAACATTAGTAGGATCTCTATTATTTATTCCAACTACTTTTTAGATATATCCTGTTGAGTATGACAGTGTTGAGAAAGATTCTTCCTAAATATGTTCAAGTTTCTGCCTGTTTCATGCTTAATGAATAATGTTATACCTTGAAGCTAGAGACAATGCCTCACTCAGGAAAGATTTAGACACATCTCCCCTCAGAAATCTTCAATTCTGGAATAGTGAAGCTTCACTTCCTGGAGAAAACAATTCTTAAGTTAAAACTTACTTAAAGTTCTTTATGTCTCTTTCTCTGTCTATATCTTTTTTCTTCCAATCCCAGAGGAGTATTTCCAGATAGAATAACCATCCAATATAACTTCAGTTGTAATTCCAGGCTTCCTTTCCTGAGCTTGAAACTCAGTACATATGGAGCTGTCATCTTAAATTTTCAAATAATTGTAATTTTAGTGGAACTGACATTAACTACAAGTAATAAACTGCTAATCTGATCAAAGGACTTGTGTCTGCTTTATATCCTATGTAGTTTCTCTCTCTGTATCTCTCTCCACTCCACATGTGTACAAACTAAAGACAAGATATATAAACATTACAGGAAAACATGAACCACACACTCTGAAACCATTGTCCAGTGTCCTGGATAAATTGTTATTTTGTTAGTTTGCAAGTAGGGAATGGTTTTAGACCCTTTATGGGCTCTGACTTATGTAGTCACTTGATATTCTAAATTGATATGTGTTTTAAGTCTAAAACACAATAATATTGCTAACACTTAGTTTAAAAATAGTGCAAGATTGCTCATTAATGATTTTATATTAATTATATCTTGAAATGTAAAGTATTTTAATTGCATTGGGCAATTTAATTCCATTGGGTAAATTAAATTTATTATTCAAACTGGCTTCCCTACTTGCCTTTACTTTTTTTTTCTTTTTATGTGGTTCTTTAGGAATTTAAAATGACATATGCTTCCATTTCTCTTGAGCAATGCTGTTCCAGACTTCAAGTTGTAGGAGAAACATTTTTATTTGTTTAAGATTTTATTTTTTCGGGGTCCAAGATAAAAAATATATTGGAAAATTCTATGACAAATCAAGTTTGACACTTTTAATATTTCTCATAGATAGGATTAGTGCATGAACGGTTTATTGTCATTACTATTTAATTATTTCAGACTCTCTATATTATGGATAGTCCATGTTATTAACACACTATTTTTTCCTTGCTTCCTCTTGGGTTTAAAAAAAAAACAAAACTAAAACACAGTATCATAAAAATTTGGGGTGGGGCAAACTTAAATTGAAAGAACAGGAGTTAATGGAAAAGCACAATTAATTATTAAGTCATTTTGAGTATGTTATGCTAAAGTGATAACTTCAATGAAGTGTGATACAGCAAGAAAAGAGGAGAAACTGGCAAGAGTCACTGGGTGAACTAGACCTAACACCTCTTTTATTTTTAGGGTCATCAATATATTAAAAGCAACAGGTTAACATTTTAATATGAAGACAGTAAAGTGCAATGAACAAACTGTCAATATTTATTACTTTTCTCCAGAATTATTTTTACCTTACATACATATTTTACACTTGATAAATTTATAGTGAATTTTTTAGAAACAGGCATTTTTAGTACATCTTAAGTCAGTCAACCAAGAAATTAAAACAATAAATACTATTAAAACAGAAATGAAATAATTAATCTTTACAACACTTTAAAAATATAGTAAACATGAAGTACATATTTATAATTGCCTATCCTTTAATCTTAAAAATGATGACAGAGAGCACTAACAGTAATTTTTGTATGTACTTACTGGGTACCAACAGAGTACCTAACTAAAGGTATGAATTCTCCTTCCTCACTGAAAACACCCATGGTCAAAAAATTAATAACACTGTCCACAGTATCCTGAAAAAACTCACAAATAATAAGCACTCAGAGAGACAAGGATTACTGAAATGAAATTTAAAAACCAGAGCATATTGATTCATGTCAGGTTGTGTGAAGTGCATTAAAGAGCTCAGCATCAGAATTTTAATCCATATGCTTCAAATTATTTGTGCCAAATTGAGCTTTCAAGTAACTAATGAGCATATGCTTTTACCAAATTAGATTTAAAGTATGTAAATGAAAAATAATGCATTAATTGTTAAAAATGTTTCTAGTGTTGTGATTTTAAATGGATATAATGATTATTTTTAATGTAGCATCTAGTCAAGATTCTTTATGGAACTATAATTTTTATTCCCAATATATTAGTCATGTTGAGTGTCAACGTTAGAACAGACTTCTAGTTAATGTTTCAAATTTATCTAATCACATGTATAATAGTTTTAGACTAAATATATGCCTTAAGGCTTTTAAAACTTTTTTCCCTCAAGACATTTACTAGTTTCCACAAAAATATTACATTTAAATTAATAGATTAGTTTGGAAGAATTATTTATAAATTTTTATAAATAAACAACATATCAAAAAATGAATTTTCTTAAGCCAAATTGGCATACATAGAATATGCACAGTGGTTTTCTTTTACATAAGCCCAAACACCTCTACAGAGAAATCTATTTCCAAAAGTTGAAATGGATGCAATCTTCCTTCTAAAAATATTGTTAATAACTAATATGTATGGCATGCCTTCTAGAATTCTGATATATGATAAGCACTTCACATGCATATGTCACATGTTGTAATCGTACAATAAGACTATGACATAAAAATGACATTCAGTTTCACAAATAGGAAGTCAAAAGTATAAGAGGAAATAAATTTTCATGCATCCATAAACCAGAATTGGAATCCAAGATTTATTTTAAATCATTAAACCTTTGCTCTTAATCACTATAATTATAGCAGAAATATACAGTTATCATTTACCAGCCTATCAAATTGCTCACATTTATTTTAAAACTATAGGGAACATGTCATTTGCTGGGTCACTTTAGAAAGACTATAAAATTTGGAAATTATTTATTCCTTAAACTCAAGGTAATTATTACCTAGTGCTGAAGCAAAAACCACTGCCAGACATTTATAATTGCAAATTAGTGCAATACATATTAAATGTGTTTATTCACTTTTCATTTTTTTTACTGTCTTCCTCTTAACTCTTTATTTAATTTTTTTTTCATCCAGTGTGACAAACTGAGTAATGTCCAAATTATGGCAAACATACAGAAATCATAAAACTTGTCCCTTAATCTTCTTGCAGCCTGTGTCACCATGTCATCAGTTCCAAATACATTCCCACTAGTGCAATATCATCTACCATGAGACCCTCAATGGAGACCAAACATGTAAGGCCACCCTGTCTTGGACTAACAGCTTCCAAAACTGTGAGTTAAACAGACTACTTTTTTATGTAAAGTGTCAGTATTTGTTATAACAACAAAAAATTGAATAAGTCCATGAGTGGTTTCATAATTATTTTCTCTAACATGAGCATTTTAGTTATCTTTGAAAGGGAACAAAAGATATCCTACACACAAAATGAAGAAAATATTTGAGTGGAAGGCTGAGTTTAAAATGTACAGATAGGGATCATCATTATAAGTATAGTAAATCACTGACCTTGAGAAATAAAAGATTTTTGCATGTCACAAAGCATGGAGTGTGAAAGTAGGATTATACAACATGGGAGAGAAGAAGATGAGATGACTTGAAAAAATAGGAACAACTTTGAGAGAAAGACTTTCACAACTGTGTAAAAAGGATTAGAATATAAAGACTTCAATTTTCCTTAGAGCTTCAAACCATTTTATTGACTTTATTATACTAATGTTATCTTTTCACCATCATCTGTTTGAAGAAAATGACTTGTTGCCTTTTCTGAGTAGCCAATGAGCATAAAGTAAAACCATAGCCTTGACAAATGCAAAATTCATGACAAATTATTCTCTGGCTGTCTTTATTTAGGATCACAAATGAAAACCATAAGAGATTATGAAGATTTGGACTACAAAGCCTGTTAACAGAACACTATTTGGTTATAGATAACAGAAACATTAAATTTTTTATCAAATTTTTACTTGGATAAGAAATAGAAATTTTGTTGTAGTCATAGTCTCAGAGATATTAACTGAATTCTAAAACATGAACAAATTCCAAGATGGAAAAAAATATAATGAGTTAATAACTCCATGTTTTAATAATTATTGAGATCCAAGAAATTGATTTTTGCTATAAAATGAGAACTTACATTGCAATTTATTGTACTTATATTTATTTTAAGTGTTTTTAACTGACAAAAAATAATATCTAACATTTATTTATATACTATATATATTTACAAAATGATATTTTTATATGCTTTTGTTCTTGAATGGTTAAATCAAAATAAATTCACACATTTGTAACTTTTGTGATGGCATTTAAAATCTACCGATAGTAATTTTGAAATGTACAATGCATTATCTATCTATTTATCTATCTATTTATTTATTTATTGGTTACTGGGGAATAAACTCAGGGACACTGGACCACTGAGCCACATCCCCAGCCCTATTTTGTATTTTATTTAGAGACAGAGTTTCATTGAGTTGCTTAGTGCCTCACTTTTGCTGAGGCTAGTTTGAACTTAAGATCATCCTGCCTCAGCCTCCTGAGCCACTGGGATTGCAGGGATGCACCAGCATGCCTGGCTACAATGCATTATTTCTTGAAGTAATCATTCCCGCAATATTACTAACATTTATTCCTCTTGTCTAATTGAAAATTTTCTATTTTTAACTTTATTTTAATTATGCTTGTATTAGTACTTTATAGTTATACTTGTGATGAGTTTTATTGTGTCATATTCATAAATGTATGTAACATAATTAACTACATTTCTGAAGTTTTGTTCCTTTTGATCAACCTCTCCCTCTTCCCCTTCAAGTCCCCTTCATGAGCTTCTGGTAGTACCTATTCTAGTTTTTACATATTTAAGTTTTCCTCTTTTGGATTCCACATAAAAGAGAGATTACTTAGTATTTATATTTCTGCACCTAGATCATCCAGTTTGCTGCATCCATATTGATAGAATTTCTTCCCATTTCTTTAAGGTCGATAATATCCAAGTGTGTATATCTACCACATTTTTAAATGTGTATATCTGATGATGGGCATATAGGTTGCTTTTATATCATGATTAGAGCTATATAGATATCTCTTCAACTTCAATCCTTGAGATATATGTCCAGAATTAGGATTGCTAGATGACATGGTGATTGTATTTTTGTATTTCTGAGGAAATTTTATACTATGTTCCATCCTGGTTATGTTAATTTACATTCCCACCCATAGTGCACAAAGTTGTTCTCTTTTCTTGACACCTTCTTTTGTCAACATTTGTTATCTTTTATCATTTTTATATTAGCCATTCTAATAGGGAAGGGGTGATTCATCATTATGATTTTAATTTGCATCTCTGTCATGATGAATGGTGATGAGTATTTGTCCATGTATCTTTTGACCATTTTTATGTCTTCTTTTGAGAAAAGAAAGTTTTTTTAGTCAGCTTTACTGCTGCTTTGACAAAATGTTTGAGGTGATACAGAATAGCATGGTGGAAGTTTATGGTGAAGTAAAGCAGGTCAGGATACACCCCAAAGAAGAGGGGGAACTCCATCCACCAGATACAAAATATATACCACAAAGGCATGTCCCAGTGACCCACCTCCTTCAGCCATACCTTACCTTCCTTCAGTTAACACTGAGTTAATCCCTATCAGGATATCAGGGTGTTAATTCACTGATTGGGTTAAGGCTTTGGGGGTCATCAGAAGTCTTTCAGATCAGTGTTCTGAAGTATTTTCCCTGTTTTATTTTCATAATTTTACAGCTCAGGTTTTGCCTTTAAATTTTCAATGAATTTTGAACTGCTCTTGAGAAAATTAGATATCTACAACAAAAGGATGAAATGTGTACCCCATGTTTCATATATAAAAATCAGCACACAGAAAATTTTTTAAATTATAGAACCAACCTGGATGTCCTTCAATAGATGAATGGGTAAAGAAACTGTGGTATATATTCACAAAGGAAATGGGGAACAGGGATTGAAATCAAATTCCTTACATGTATTGTTTTGTCAGATTGAACCCAAATACTGTGTATAATTAAAATGATCTTTAAAAAAACTAACAGGAAGAAAAAAAAGCTTTTTATATTATTAACTATTCTGGTTACAAGATACAATACTTATTTCATGACTCCATAAAGTCCTTTTATTTTAATAAAAATACTTTTCCTATTAAATTTTTTATGTTACTTTTATGTTCTCTTTACAAACATAACTAAAACTATTTTCAATCATTTAGTCTATAAAATAAACTATATATCACCATTAACTATGAACAAAAAAAGACAAGGAGACTATTTAAAAATTTTTACTACCAAGTATTTCTAATCTTTCAAAAATATAATCATTCAAGCTTAGTTGAAGAAAAGAACAATTACTCCTAATTTAAAGGCATATTTCAGGAGAGGAAGGTATCCTATTGTGGATGAAATAAAAAATGACTTTCAACTAAAAAAATAATAAATAAAAGCACAACTTAGGCATTCATTTTTCTTATTTAAAATGTATTCATGTCCATTTTTACTCCCTTCAGGATTTTCAAAAATAAACATTTTTAATGATCAGTAAACATGAAGTTTGACTTATAAAACTGTATGCAGATATGTAACTAAAGGGTTGCCTCATTTAATCAGTGGCTTTCGACTCTGAGTATTAATCATTTTTAATGATTTTTTTCACTTATTCTCAGGAAAATCACGTTGAAATAAATGAGTAAAAAATTACAAGATGGCTATTAAATTAATCAATGGCAATAATATCTTTGGGGAGCTCTGGACAGCTTAGAACTGTAGTAAATCTTTTCAACTATCAATGAGTTTGTATAAAACATTTATAAATTACCTAATGAAATAACTATTACAAATTTAAAATAATAAAGTTGGTAAATGTAACTAATTGTTTGATTTTGATTGAAATATTCATTCTTTATATATCATAATTTGTTTCTAAGAAGAACATTTTATTATTCCAAATATTGAATTTCTTGTTCTTTATCAACCATTGTCATTTCAAAGACAACAACAATATTAATTAAAATGTGACTATAGAAATTGTAAAAATAGGGTGGCTGCCACAGGTCAGGGTTAGCATGTGCAAGGCCCTGAGTTTAACTCCCACCAAACCTCTCATAAAAAATTATAAATAAGTAAAAATGTCTTAGTAGATTTAAATAAATAATAATCTAATCTCATGTTATATTTCTTGGGCTATGCATCGTATGTACTATACAAGAATTAAACATTTCTATAATGGGTCATAGTTTACTATATACCGGTTGAAAATATTCTAGTGAACATATAACCTAATCATATCTTTGAAAAATATAAAATTATATCACATACCTTTCCTTTCTTGAAGCTAAATTTGAAAATCATTTTAATATTATTTTCAATATTTCATTTTCATCTTCCATGTAAATATGTAAAAAAACATATACTATTCCCTATTAAAATTTTATTTCTCTGCCTGAATATTTAGGTTATATTTATTTATTTTATCAGTACCAGGGATTCAGCTAAGGAGCCCTTCTACCACTGAGCTACATCCATAGCCCTTTTTATTTTTCTTTGTAATCCACCTGCTTCAGCCTCTTGAGATGCTATGGTTACAGACATGGGCCACTACTATGCCTGGATCAAATAATATTTCTTTACCTTTGGAATAAATAAAGTTTCTATTTGATTTTTGTACATACCTTAACTTCATTTGTCTTTTTCAATAATTTTTCTTCCATTGAGCTTCTCTTAATCATAACAGATTAAGGTTCATATCTAAAAGCGCTCTGGTTTCAATCACTTTAGTTTCTTTTCCTTTAATTAGGGGAAATTTTCAGAAGTTCATTTTTCAAATCATTAAATACGTTTTCTATTATGTCTTTGGAACATTTTGCTGTACTTGGCAAAAATTTTAATTGGCCATTTTCTGTTCCTTAACTTCATTATTTCATTTATTTTTCTTCACTTATTCTCTTCTGTAAAATGAAGGTTTTTTTTTTCTGCATTCTCTATCAGGATACATGAATAGTTTTTTTTTTCTCTAAAAGCCTCCTTTTTAGCATAATTGTCCCCCCCACACACACACACACATTGGAATGGTTACACTCTATATGTACCACCTTCATACACATATATAATTTATATAGATCTTTAATAATAGCTAAGGTTTCCTTACCTATAACTTCAGGCACCAATTAACTACTGTTCACATCTAACTCTCAAATATAAATGAGAGTTCATATAAATGAGGATACCATGCACTAATTTTTGTGGACTAAGCAAAGCATTCTACTCCCAAAATTGTCACAGTGATCCTTGTGCCAATGATTTAAAAAAATTAATATCAGCCTCCATTTGTAAGTAATTTTTGAAATGTATATTTTTGTTTCTTCAGAAAAAGTGTGGATGACAAGGACCATCTTTTTAAGTAATTCAAACCAGTAATTCAAATTACATGGAGAAGGTAGCAAAGATAAAAATTGCTTTTATAAACCTGCCAATCAAAGGGAAACAATTTGCTTATGAATTGCTATGGAAGTTCGGTGAGCAAAGTCAGAAATAACAAAACACTTCAGATAATAGAATTTTAACAAAAATGTTTAAGTTACAAAAACAAAATGTTGTTATTTCTTCAGTAATAGAATCTGGTAAATAAAAATGAAGTGACAAAATATGATGAATTGAACATTACTAAACACACTCTCTAGATAAATTTTAAAGGGAAATTTTTAAGAGAAATATCAAACAAAAGTATTATGATATATGACAATAAATCACAGAAAATTCTTGGTTACAATATAATAAGTGAAATTATACGTAATACATGTTGAAGAAAATTTCATGTGTACTTAGTAGAAAATAAACAAAGAACATGCAAAAACAGGTCTAAGAACAAAAATTTGAAATGAACATAAATCGTAATGCAAAATGTCATTGCATAATCAGATAAATGAAGGTTAAGAAAATTGGATATTACTTTATATTCACCAGATTGCCAAACCTAAAACATCAGGTGTGTATTGCTGTCAGGCACCTGAATCAAATATTTATGCCTTTACACTGTGTCAGGATTGTAAATTATTCCATAATTTTTGGAGTGTAATATGATACCTATTATAAGATAAACATTGTTTTAGAAATCATAAAATCATTCTCATAATGATATAATTGCCAATACATATATTTTCAAATAACAGAGTATTTGTTTTATTATTGCAGTCTTTTTAGAATAGAATATTATCCAAAATGTAAGTAAAGTGAAGTTTGCTAACAAGAACTATAGCAGAAAATAAAAAAATAAAACCATGAAAAATATTTGAAAATGAGTGAAGAGAACATTATAGTGAAATTCACATGAAATTAAAAAAAGAGAGAGAGAAAAAAGAAAAAAGCCATATCGATGCAGATCAAAATATGTGTTTCTTCTTTTCAGGTAAAGATTCAAGACTTTATATGGGCTAAGGTAAAAATGTTTGCTAAAGTATTAATAGTTGAAGATGGTCACTGTTTTGATTTTTTTTTTACACACGTGTAACTTTGTTTGCATGTGGAGGTGAGAAAAGACCAGAAATGTAATATTTGTAGATAATTTTTATAGGGGTGGAATAAAAACATGCTAAATATGTGATATAAACATTGATTGGGAAAGGGAAGATCAAAATACTGTTCTGTTCAACTGCTTTTATGATACGATAGGAACCGGTAAGAGGTAAGGTTCCCCCCAGGTGAGTGAGCTGTTTCTTTGCTAATGGCCTTTCCAATTCTTTCAATTTTTCTAATAGGCATGATTTTCATCAGCTCCTCACAAATGAGTAAATAAGTGATAGAGAATACTTTCCACATTTTATCAGAAGCACTATTACAAGTAGATGGTATCTATAAAAGCCAAATAAACTTTTTTTCTTTTCAAAACTCTGTATTCAACAAAATTAGAAGCAAAATTCTACTTTTCACTCTTCACAAAATTGAAAGCTATGTTAAAGATAATGAGCATAAATTTTTAAAAAATGAAAAAATTAAAAGCAGAAGAATTTATATAGTAAAACTAATCAGGTCTCCTTGAACATATTCTTTTATACAAATATATGTATTTAAAAACATTTATAAAGCACATTGTGGCCAAAGATGAGGATCAAAATTGCTATCTCTTTTCTAGAATGAATTATTCACAAATTATACTAAAAACTATTAACCATCAACTATGTACTATGAATTTAACCTGAAACAATAAATAACCAAAGACAGTAAGCTAAGATTTTACAAATATACTCATAACTTTAAAATGGTTTTAAAATTTAAGAAGGCTTACCAACTTGGCAATATAAAATTATGATATATCCATTAAAAGAATATTTAAAATTATTTTAGAGAAAATCTAACAACATGTATAAATTCACAAGGTGATGAAAATTCAGGAAGCCATTTTATTTTAACTTGTATACCTGTGTCAAATAAGACTATAAAATATGTATATGAACATGATTCTGATCAGGTAGAGGTAATTTAATTTTCTGGCCTTTAAGATTTTTCTTTTTAAAAGGATATTTTAGAAATTATGAAAATACTATTTTTAAACATTAAAAATTCAGATTTTACATCCCAATTCACAATTCCGTGGATAAAATGGTCTTTCCATGTGATTATTTTTTCACATGATGTTCCCTTACTGCTATTTCAAGTGGCTGTGACTAGCATTTCCCTGCCTTTTAGAATAGTTAAAGTGCAGTGAATAATTTCTTTCAGTTTTTCTTACATTAAAGGGTGAGGTTTTCCTTGTGGGATTTAAAAAGCCACAAAACTTTATAAACACGAGAATTACTTCCACATTAAAGGACTAAACACAGCAGGATAGTACTGCAGGCCCAGGGAATGACTTAGACATTGAATTGAAATGGAATACTCCCCCCAGGTGATTTAGAAAATGTCATAATCTTTTCAATATGATGAACTGAACAGGCTTAGGGAGATCAAGGTAAAAGCCAGTTTGGAGGCTAAAAGGTACAATCATCACAATTTGAACTTTTAATCTGAAAGGCCTTCAATTTCCTCTCCCCTTGGTTTCCATGGGATAGCTTAACTATAGGATTCACCTAATTCCACCTCAACTATTTGAAGGTACCTTAAAAGCACTATAAAGCATAGGGGATCATGCAAGAAGCTATGGGATTTGGGCACCAAAAGTCTCCCAATGCTAGCATCACAGATTTTAACTTTTAAGTATTTTTGTGCTTCAAATAGAAGACTCCTTGAGATTATTACCAATAAAACATAAATGTCAAAATCTCTTAGACACTAATATGACTGTTATAATTGATGGGATGTGGATAAGACTGAGAATATAGATGTATGAAATTAGAGTGGATTTCGGGGACGTCAGTGTAACTTCTGTAACTGTGACCCAGAATCCTTTAATTGGAACCACAAGCTTAGCAAATAAAATGAAACAGTAAAAAACACAAGATTTTCAAGGATATATAATAGGGTCATGTGCAAGTCTTAGAAAAACACAAAAGGATGTAGTGACTGACAGAAATAATCTGATATATAGAACCTGAACAAAAAGGCAAAAGGCAATTTTGTCGAATTGTTGGGGAAACATAGCTTCAGGCACAGTGTTCAACTTGGGAAAACTAGCAAAGTAAACCTGTCTGGTTAAGATAAAATTCTGAGTTTCAAAAAACTAGGTGATTATGCCAATGATAGATAGAATATGGGAAAATGCTATTCGGACAAAAGGAAAAAAAATTGGAATATAGGAAACATTTATCCCAAACAAACAATGTCAAAAATGTATTTAATATTATTTGATAGGTTCCCATGGAAAGTAATTTGATTCTAGGTATCTTAGAGCATTCACAGAATTAGGACATATAGGCTATTAATATATTTAAGAACAAACAGGCTTAACTAACTCCAGTAATCAATTAATTTTTAATTAATCTGATATTAAAAATTTACTACTTTCCACATATTTTTAAGGTACTATAAAAAGTCTTATTTATTTCTCAAAACACACCTATGAAGTAATTATTGCAATTATTCCATTTACAAATCAGTAACACAAAGCAAGAGATTCTAAATAACTGCTGTGACATCATAGAGCTGGCAAGTGAAGAAGTCACAAGTTAAACCCAGGCAGCATATTTGACTGCCTTGAAGTCTCATCAACATGTGACAGTCCTCCCCGAGGAGACATATAAGGATCCTGTTCACTGTGCCAAAATCATACCCAACATTGTATCATGGCCACAAGAACAGAAACTGCATGCTTGGAATACAAGTTTCATATTGTGTTGTAAATATAGATGTCATCATCTTTGACAAAATCCGATTCTATTTTATTTTTTCAGTATTTCAGTGTGCAGGTTAGTAGACACACATACACACACACACACACACACACACACACACACACTCACACACACACATCCCTACTTATTCCTTTCCTGTGTTCTTTTTTCTAGTTGTTTCCTTTAGAACTGTGGTTTTAGACCAGACTACATAATATGACTTACATGGAGAATTTTATTATAAAACACAAAATGATTGGTTTCATATCTAGATTTTCAAGTTCAGCAGTTATGTGGCAGATAAGAAATTGCATTTCCAGCAAATTTCCAGATAGATAGTGGCAATGCTGCTGGTCTAGGTCTCACACTGACCAGTGCTCTAGCAGAAAAACTCACCAAATACTGTCTTTTTCCCTCAAATACAGTTTGGTCATTCTCATTAACTTTGATTTTTTCATTGCTTTGAGTTCTCAGTATGGGTAATTGCTTCATTTAAATTTCTGAGAAATCATTGAAATCAGACCTAAATACTACTCATCAGAGATTGAGATCCCATTTGGTTTTCTCTTTTCAGTTAAGCTTCAGAGTGTATGGAATGATTAGTATTCAATGTGACTTCATGTCCTTATAAGTGAGTTCATCGTGTACCAACAGCATGGGGTTATTAAAGTTTTTATGTTACTGTGGAGAGTGAGTCCTTTGTGCATTGATTTCCATCTTTAAGGCACCTACTCGGTTCATTTTATATATGTTAAAATCTTGAAATATTTGTCAGCTATTTTTCCCCATTTATTTCTCCCATCTTTGCTTTTACCTATGTGTACTCATCGTAACATTTTGGGAGAAAAATAAACTATGAAAAACCTCTCAAAGTAAAAATAATGGGGAGAAGAGAAGATGAAAGATAATGTGATCCATAATTCATTGAGATAAGTGGCTAAGATATACAACAGTAATATTCCTGTTCATTGTGACACACTTTGTATTTTCTGACCTTTAAATTCAATTAAATTTCGTTGCCCAAAAGAAGGCAGATGCTTAAAAATAGGCTTATTGAAGAAAACCAACTATTGCTCAACTAGTAGCTGAATCTGGATTCTGGAAAGGTCCACATCTGTTAACACAGAAATCATAACACTGAAGTTATCTGATACTTGTAGTTGCAAACTTGATAGTAAGAAAGAAACAAAGAAACTGCAGGAGGTAGAATGTTACTTGGGAAGAAAATCTCAAAATAATAATAATAAAGCCAAAATGTAAAACAAAGAAGAAAGACTTTCATCAGAAAGATGCACTATACCTGTTCAAATGCTCAACTACATTATTCCTTGGCCTGGCCTGCTAAGGTTGCTGCTTCTTATGACTCAGGAACTACATATAAATAAACCTATTTGCTAAAGCAAATACCTAAATTGGAAAACAAGATAAATTATTAATAAGAGATAAAAGACTGATAACATCAAAATACAAAGTAATCTAAAAATTATGGGAAAACAGACATCAATAATAAAATGTTTACATTAAAAAAGCAACTATCTAAAAACAACTATATGAATATTCCAAATACCTAATAAGTATGCAGAGAGTATTTTATACATATCAAAGAGTAAAATGTTAAAAGATAATATAAACAATATATGTTTAGTTTTCTTCCTGTGACCTGGAAATAGGTTCTGTGTTAATATTTTGGACATGCTGTTGTACTTTAGGTTTTTCAAAGGCTATCTTCTCTACGGTTCTGAGCGACCCAAACCTTTGGTCACTGTAGAAAAGAAAATAATTTTTTTTTGCTGATACATTTGTGATATATTGTCAATTCTCAGTACTCACAGATTTACTATTTGTGGACTTGGCTACTTGCTAAGATTTATTTGTAACCCCAAACCAATATTCACAGTGCTTTCACAGTCCTTAAGTATGTATACCGTGGCCAAAAAAAAAAAAAAAAAAAATTAAGACTCTCAAAGTGCTTGTTCATAGCTGAGGTCAAGCAACTCCATGATTGGGCTTCTTATTTCAGATTTCATGCTGAAAAGAAGTGTCCCCTTGACAGTCTGTTTGTTATCACTTACTTTACATTTTTGTGCTATTATTTATTTGGTTATATTTTATATTCTAATTTATTTATTTATTTTGTTTCACAGATTGGACCCAGGGTCTTGCACATACTATATTTCCAGTCTCAATGATTTAGTTTTTTTAATGTCCCCAAAGCATATTTCTAAAGTGTTGTTCAATGATTTTAAGTGAAAAAATATGATGTAATATCTCTAAGAAATAAAAATACATGTGTTAAATGAGTTCTATTTAGTTCAGATTTACAATAATATTGACCATGAGTTCAATGTTGTCAGTCAATTATATGCATTAAATTAGATCTTTCAAATAAAAAAATACACACAAATAGGCTTATATGTTGATCAGTTAACTAGAATGTTGTGACTGAAGTCTCAGAAAAACCTAGCTCTCTGTTCTGATATTGGCTAATTCAATATTCACAGCAACTCCATAAAACATAATTACCACAAATAATAGGAGCCAACTCCATCTCTAAGGTGGCCATTTTCCTTATTTCCTCTAAAATTCCTAGTGTTAGTTTTCATGTTTATGGAGGTTCTTATTTCACTTTGATAACTGGATTCTATTTTCTCCGAATGCAAGTCACATTAAGAGGAAACAAAAATTATCAAGAACAAAGCAATGGACTCTTAGTGTTGTTGACCAGTTGCATAATGTGAAGCCTCATTCTTCAGTAATTTTCCTGGGAGCCTTATCACAAAGCTTCTAACACAGGCTTAGGCAAAGGACATTTGCTACCCTCAAAAAGGTCATTAGGAAGGAGACTAGCACACTAACTCAATGGTCTGCACATTACTTTATATTAAATATGTGACAAACTCAGCCTGAATCTTTCCAAATAACATTACAAGGTCACTACAAGTATTGAAATTTAATAAACATTATTATTATTATTATTCTGAGACAATATTTGCCATGACCAAATTCAATGTGCTGCTCATGAGGGATTACCATTTTAACTATGAAAGTGTTGTTGACATTATAATAATGCAAGATGAAGCCATCTTAGGAGCTCATATGGAAATTAGGCTCAGAATTATTTTGTTATTCAAAGACATCATGATAAACTTCAGTCTTTGTCCATTAAAGCTATTGATATAAATATCAGAAACTTTCTGACCTTCTGGGAGTTCTTCATAATTTGACAGCAGGAGCCCCAAATCCCCAGAACAGGATCAAAAGATGCTCACCTGATGCCTTCCTCTGTTTGCCTTTGTTTTCCAATCTTCTCTAAAACTTTTGAAAAGGCATACATAATATTTTTTAGAAGGCTCTTCAGCATATCTTCTTTCTTCTAACAAATAAATGAGAGGATTTTTTGCACCGTCACTAGAAGACCCTTTCACAATAGTTTATTGTTTAACCGAAATACCTGAACAAAAAAATTTTGCATCTCTGGATGTAGTTTTAGATTGAGATGGTTTCTTTGAACAATGGCAAACTCAGGGGGACCATTAACATCCAAGAAGCACATATTTTTCTATTAATCATTAATGATATCCAAAACACCTGCAGCGGGAAAGACTGAAGCACTGATTTGCAGTTGAAAATCAAAATCACCTTATAGACCATTTTAAAATGAAATGAAGGCTAGAGGAAGTGAAGAAATCCCAACAGGATATTCACAGAGCTGTTTCTTCCAGGAATCTGTCACTTGTGACTGCAAGGTTTTGGCATAATTCACAGCTTTGAAATTTCTGTTCCATCATTTTTATGTCCTCTCCATCCACCACAATTTTAGTAGAAAGACAACTGGCTACATTTTGATACTTAATGGTAATCATTACCCCACAAAAGACATGCCAGAACCTTGATCTTGAATTCCCCAGCCTACAGAACAGGGATAAATGGACTTGTGCAACTTTGCAACAAAGCTATATTTTAAGAGATGCATTGTGAGGCAATTTTATGGCTGAGCAAATATCATGGAGTGTACTTACACAATCAAAGAGGATACACGAAAATCACTTCATGTGGCCCCTTACTGCAGTTGAGATATATAATAAATATAAGATATGTGACTGGTGCTGGCATCCTTATATGGCATACTGTTTTACTGTAAACTCTGTTAGTAGAAGGAATACATGCTAAAATAACAATAGAAAGTAAAAAAAATAAAATATAGTAAATACATAAATCAGTACCATAGTTGTTTGTTATTATTATCAGGTATCATGTACTGCATGTAATTGTATTTATATAATTCTTACATGGCTGGTGATGCAGTAGGTTTGGTTAGATCAACATCACCACACTCATGGAGTAATGCATTGTACTACATTTCCTAGTGATGCATATTACATCACTAGGAAATGAGTATTATTCAACCACATTATATTCTCTTGGGAACACCATCATGTATTTTATCCAGCTTTGACTGAAACATTGTTATATAGTACTTAATTGTAAATGTTTATTTGCATAGAAAATCATCTATGTGAAAATGGCTTTAGAACTGAATAAGGGGAAAAGGCTACAAGAGTTTCTAGGTACATGATAGAAGAAGTCAATTTTACCAGGAAGGGATTTTTTTTAAAGGTGACTCTTGTGAAGGCTCAGAAAGAAAAAAAAAATGAGAGAAAACTTTGATCTTTTTATAGAATACAAATAAGCACAAACAGAACGCTAACAGAAATATGGACAGTAAAATCTGTTCTGATAGGTGTAAGGTGGAAATTAGGGACATCTATTCAAAAATGGAGAGAAAGTATCCTTGTTGTGATGTTGTGAAAACTATATCCACAAATGGAAAAATAAAATTACTTCTTATCTCACATGATATAAAAAATTGAATCAAAATAGATTAAAGACTTAAATGTAACACCTGAAAATTCCAAAACTACCAGAAGAATAAATAAGAGGAAACGTAATTGATCTGGGCAATTACTTTTTGAATATGATTCCAAATGTACAGGCAGCAAGAATACAAAAAGACAAATGGCATTGCATCAAACTTAAAAGCTTCTGCAGGGCTAGGGAAACAATCAAGCAGGGTGAAACAGTAGCCTACAGAATGGAAGAAAATATGTGCAAACAACACACATGATAAGGGAATAATATTCAAATACATAGGAAATTCAAACAACAGCAGGAAAACAAATAACCTGACTTAAAAACAAACAACAAACAAAACAACAAAAAAAGAAAAACAGGCAAAGCACATACATAATTATTCCCCAAAAGAAGACACAAAAATAGCCAACAGATATAGAAAGCACTGCTCAACATCACAATCAGCAATAAAATACAATTAAAACCACATTGAAATCTCACCTTATAATTGTTAGAATAGCTGTTATCAAAAAAAGATGAAAGATAGTGCTGGCAAATATGCTCAGAAAAGAGAACCTTTGTACATTGTTGAAATGTAATTTAGTATACTTATCATGGAGGTTTCTCAAAAAATTAAAAATGTAAGTGTCATATGATCCAAGGATCTTGCTACTGGGCATATTGCCAAAGGAAATTAAATCAGTATGTCAAAGTGATATCCTCACTCCCATCTTCATTGCAGTATTATTTATAATGGCCAATATAAGTAGTTATCCTATGTGTCTATAAATGAATGGAAGAAAATTGTTATTTACACAAAATATAATAATAATCAACATAGGAGGGAGGATTTTGTTATTTGTGACAACGTGGGTCAACCCGGAGGACATTATGCTAAATAAAATAAATCAGGCAGAGAAAGATAAATACAAAGACCATGTGATCTTATCTATACATATATTGTAGAAATGTTGAACTCGTGGAATCTGAGAGTTCAATGGTATTACCAAGGACTGGATGAAGAGAATACTAATTGTGGAGATACTGGTCAAAGATACAAGATTTCAGATAGGAAGAATAAATTCAAAAGTTTTTTTATGTAACATGGTAACTACAGTTAAGAGTATATTTAATGCAGATGGCAAAGATATTCCAACAGAAATTCCAAAGATGAATTCTATTAGTTTTTTTACATAAAGATTTAATTAAAAGGCACAACTTCCATCTCTCTTCTCCATATGGTTCAAGAATGGCATTTTTCTCCTGGATATCCCCATGCCACATTTTGTTCTTGAATGTTGCTGCAAAAAAAAAAAAAAAAGAATGTTGCTGCTTCGGTGTATTTTCAATAGATTTCATAAGCTAATTGACATGGTGCACAGCTAAGATGTATTTTTAGTATCTGATGGGTCATATCAGATTTTGCCTATGTGTCAGTGTTCTGGGAAACTCGATGAGAATTTCAACAGTCATTAATTCACTCTGAGGTCTACATTCTTAATTTAAAGATATAATCTTATATTCCATAATATGTTATAATCTGCCTCTCTGTATTGTCTTCTCAAGTAATTGTAAACTTTTTGAGCACAAGGAATGCATCTCATTCTCTTTGTGTCCCTAATATCTAATGCAATGCAGGATGTTATAAATGTGCATGGCATGGCTGAATTTCCACTCCTGAGTAGGAATTGCTTACTGAGAGATTTAGCATGCTTCATAGACATGGCACAAGCCACAGAAGTGTGGTGTCAGAGACAGCCCTGTCTTAGATGCTAAAGTAGATTTCCACCTCCAGAGTGCCTCATAAAATTTGATTTTGTTGCTTGCTTTGTTTAAAGTAAGTCAGCTTTCTTTGTTCCTTCCTTTCTGGGTCTATACATTTATGAAATGTTATAAGACTGTTCAGCTCTCTCTTAATAAGCTCAAAGAAACTAAAGAAATTATGTAGAAATAATGTTGTTCAGGGAACTCTTATCATTATGTAAGATAAATGATTGAATGATTTTATATTGAATATATATTTTATATTATATTGTGTTTATATTTATATTGAATTCAAAATATTGAAATTGTAATCACAGAAAGTTTCTGAACACAAACTTTTATACATTTAATCAAATTGAGGATATCAAATAAAGTAGCAAAATAAATTTATTCAAATATATACATATTATACAATAAATAAGTATTTTGTTTTAATTATTGAACTATGTAATGTATAAAATATTTTACAATTCTATTTTCATTGTTCTTAGGTTTTCTTATTGTGACATTCATACATATTAGATATTATTGATATATAAATTAAATTTGCATATTTTTACATATTTTGTAGCACATATTATATGACCACATAATGTATCACATAACATTTCATATCACATAGTAATATATAAGTGCATTATTATTACATATCACACGTACTATAAATTTTTGCTAAATATCTACCATACTGTATGACAAGTGATGACTAAAACAATACATTTTATCAAGTAGGGAACTATTTTTACTTTCCCACATTTTATATTTAAGTTTATTGAGGATAGAGAAATTGAATAAATTGGTCAATATCCCAAAGAACACTGTGGGAAATGGGACATCAAACCTAGGTAGTATGGCAAAAGGATCTATGCCTTCACCACTATTCCGTACATCCCTGTGTATTCACAATGCAATAGCATAGAGATAGTTGGTTTAATGGTAAAAAATTTAAAGATATATATAATGAAATAATATTTCTTGAATGTTTAATCTTTTGTTACACATGTTTGTGTAGAGCATTATGTTATACCCACAGTAGATAAGGAAGCTTAGAACATTGAAAAGGTGGTATATAAATACAACTATCATAATTTTAAGATAGGCTTAATATTAGATGTTCAGGCTACGTCTCCTACCTACCTTTATATTAACTCACACAATTGTATGAATTAATTTTCTTGATATAATAAAAATATTTTTTGTTTCAGATGTATATATTATTATACAAGAAGTAAATTCTTAATTGGTAAGTTCTTAGAATTACTTCAAAATTTAAAATTTATCAATGTAACTAATTGGAAATCACAAATAAACCCACATAACCATTATTATTTCACTCCGACCAAAGAGTGAATAGCCATCCTGAGGTTGGGGGTCAGACTAGCATTTTCATTACTAGAATATTCCCATTTTCTTGAAGAAGGATAAATTGCATAGTCTTTGGGTAAAGGAATTCCACTTTGCAGTAATTTGATATTGAATTTCTTGGTAGATATCAATAAGCATTTCATTTTTTATATTCCCAAGTTAAATTTTGTATTTACATTTAAAACCATATGCTTAAAATAAAATTCCACTAATTCTGCATGATTGAGCACCAAGTTCACATCATTAATAACAGAATTACATGCCATCATGCCATTAGAACTCTTGCTTTTTCTCAAACTTGTCATCTGATTATAATTGATAATAATATTTATTAGGTAACCAAACCTCACATATGCTCACTGATTAGATAACGTGTACTAGTTTTTAATTCAAACTACTCATGTTCTTGTTTATCTGGGTAACATTAATCAGTGGCCAAACTGAAAATTTCATGCTTACAAAGGCAGATGGAAAAGATATTCCAACAGAAATTCCAAAGATGATGAATATTCTCTATAATGTAAAGGAAAAGATTTTATCTCCCAGAATATTATTTTGGGTGATTTCTTTCCATATGCATTGCACATTTTAAAAAAAATCTTTTTACCTTCAGAAGCCCCTTCAGCATTATCTCAAACACCAAAGAAAAACTAGCAACTGTATAGCATTTAATATAATGACTGTCCATCAGTAAGCATCCAAAAAGTATTTTTATTGCTGTTTCTGTTCATGACACCAGTGTTGATGCTACTATTATTATTATTTGTAAAACTGAAACAATCATTAGCAAAATCAATAATATCTATTCATAGCATACTTGAAAATAAATGAACTTTTATTTTTTTTATCTCTATTAACCAAGGTGAGAAAGCATTAAATCATTCTCCTTCACTAATCATTTTAAAAGCTTCTTGTACTACTCTTTTTTTTATCAAAAGTATCAAGCATAGAGCTTATTTATTCACTGTGCAGTTTAAAACTATTAAATATCAGAAATATAAACTGTTAAGACTCATTTCAGTTTTCAAAGTAAAATCTGTAAACAGTCTATTATAAAACATAGTGGTCAAACCACCTCAAATCCTTTAAATGATACCAGATAATCTATTTTTAAGATCATTTACTAAATTATTTCGTGGTTCTCAACTATAGATAAAATTTTTGAGTGTGTGTTTGTGTGTGTATGTGTGTTTCTGAATTTGTAGACAAATGCATAATATGTAGGATATTTTATTTATCTCCTTTAATTGCTTTTCAAATTATTATTTTATTATCTTAATTCTGGGAGTTATGTAATGCTTACAAACATGTAATATATTTAAAATATTTTGATCTTTGGCCCACTGTTGTTAAATTTACTTCTGCAGAAAGAGCTTATGAATTATTAATAGAAATTTTAAAGAAATGATATATTGTTGTAAGTTAATGCATTACTTGGATTCCAGAGTACAGCTTGTTCCCATCAAAATGTTATAGTGCAAGCATCAACTCATACTTCAGTCTAAGAAGATGTATCACAAAGTGCCTAACAGCAGCTAGTGTATATTCTGGCCATCTGCTTTGCACACTGTCATCACATCACCAAAAAAGAAAAACCTTCTTTCTTAGAAAGCAAACAAGCCACATTCTGGGTTATCATTTTTTCATTAATTAACTTTTCAAAACCTCCTTGGATGTCTACTTCATTATAACTTCCGTTCTGAGCATTTAGGATACATCATTGAATAAAACAGATTTTTAAAAAATCTTGCCTTGTGGAATTCATATAAATGACACCATATGGAACAAACTGCATAGTAAACTAGAAAGTCATAATATCACTTAAGGGAAATTACTGGACTAGGATAAATTGGATTAGATATACCAGTCTGGGAGGATATGGGAACAAATCACAACTTAAATAAGCTAGTTAAGGTGGGGCCTCTAAGAGAATACCATTTGTACAAATACTTGAAAGATAAAGCAATTACTATGTGGATATCTCAGGAAAATTCTGTTCAGGTAGAGGGGGCATCTGAAGCAAACATTTTATGGCTGGAACATATGTGGTTTAACTAGGACACATCAAGGGAATGATGTGGGTAAAATGGTAATTAAGGGAAGATTTTCTCAGAGATCTGCCAATGTTGATTTGTGGATTCAGAACATTATCTTTTGTAAGCCTTCTTAAAGACATGCTATTTTTCTAGTCCAAATTAGTAACTAGATAATGAACTGGTGAGTTTTCCATATGTCTTTTGTCTAGGTCTTAGTCACGCTGGGGCATTACTATCACAATCTAAAGTAGTCTCATCCTGGGTGTCTGTTAAACGTGTAAATTACATGTTTAAGCTGTGTGGAAAAACTACAACTTTCATTTCAATGGTACCCTGCTTGAATATCAGTAAGAAGAAATATTGAATGTGTTTTAAATTTAAATTTTGATAAAACGACATATTCTTTTTGAAATCCATAACATTTTTGTCATAATAAGTGTCCTATTTACTAAAACATAACTGAAAACATGCTCTAAAAATAGACTTTTCTGGAGATTATGTTTTCCTAATTTCAATATTGTGATTGACAAATAGTTAAGAAGGAAGAAAACAATGTAATAAAGTGAAATGCACTAAAAATGATATTATTCTCATATAATCAGAACCACTTCCATTAGTATACACAAGTTAGAGAGACAAAATATATCTTTTAAAAACTACTAAAACTTAAATGAAAATGATGAAAAAAATCAAATACACTTTATAGGGAGCAAGGAATACACATGCAAATTTGTCTGGAATCTTTATAATTTCCTGTGTAAAGATATAAGATCATTTAAAAGAAAAAGGAAATCCATAACAAATTCTATCACTCTCACTCTTTATATGAATATTTGAGCATAAATTTTGTAAGGTAACTTTCCATGAGGAAATATTTCTGTGAAATGGAAACAAAAAGTAAAAGAAAAATAATTATACCTGTATTTTTTTATTTTTATTTTTTTCTTAAATAGAGCTTGCACAGCAGATTTTATACTTTCTCTGTCTGGCTCAATTCTGGGCCCTGGGATGTTTAAAGCAAGTGATAGAGTTCACCTAACAGAAGTCTACAGTCAGCAACCTCATTTCTATTTCTGTCTTCCAGAATTGGGCCACAGAGTTTTGTTTAAGATAAAAGGACACTGTGTTTGCTTATCTTTTTATCTGTATATGGTTCCCCCCAAAGCATGTAAGAATATTATATAAGAGTTTTGGGAGGATTAAGAGGAAAAAGAAGAAAAAAAAATTTTGGGGGGGGGGTGGGTTGAGGTGGGGTGGGGGGACAGAGCTTAAATTAATTAGAGAAAAAATTAAAACCAGGAATGAAAACCTGATCTTTCAAACCACTAAAATAAGTGTATGTGTCTGAAAATAGCTCTCTTTGTAATCTGTACTTCTATGGCTTCTACAAAGAAAAACTTTTCAACTACTGATGTATTTTTATATACATGTAATTTTAGAGGGCTATTCTGGATTATAAATATTTCTGGATTTTAATGAATATTGATGAATGAATTGGTGCTTAATCTTAGGATTCCCTGACTATGTAATACATAGATTATATTCAACATTGCATTAGGTTAGTTTTTCCATATGAACTTTTAAATTCTTTTTTTTTTTTGTGTGTGTGTGTGTGTGTGTATAGTTGTAGATGGACAGCATGCCTTTATTTTATGTATTTTTATATGGTGCTAAAGATCAAACCCTGTGCCCCACATGTGTGAGACAAGCACTCTGCCACTGAGTGACAGCCCTAGCCCCTTTCCATATGAACTTAAGTACAGTTTTCATAATTTATGTAATTATAAATATAGTTTACTAATTCTGTATTCACCCTGCATCTGCCCACGTTGTACATAGGCGCCAATGTATTGAGTCCAACTAATATATTTTTCAACATCATGTTTAATATGTTCAATATGTGCTGGGCTATAATTTTTTAAGTATCAATCTTGTGATTTCTAATTTACAATTTTATTATCAATTTGAAGTTTGTTAACCCCCAACCCCTTTTCTCAATTTAATTAATTCAACCAGGCTTTCTCATTTACTTATACTTTTCAGCTCTTGGAAAATAGCTTCCTCCCTCCCACCCCTTGGTAACTTATCTTTCGCCCAAATCTGTCTCCCTGGTTTTGGCACTTTTTTTTTAAATACATGATCAGTAGCAGTAAGTGCTTGAGTGGCTCAAGAAACTATAGAATGAGAGAGAAGATGGGAGGGGAGGGGAGGGGAGTGGGGATAGTAGAGGATAGGAAAGGCAGCAGAATACAACAGACACTAGTATGGCAATATGTGAATCAGTGGATGTGTATTCTGCAATCTCTATACGGGTAAAAATGGGAGTTCATAACCCACTTGAATCAAAGTATGAAATATGATATGTCAAGAACTATGTAATGTTTTGAACCACCAACAATAAAAATTTTTAAAAAAAAGAAACTATAAATGAGCATACATGAAAAGAATCCAAAAATTTTTCAGTGTCTCCCAAATAACATTTTCTCTCATATTTGCAATTGCTGCATCACAACCCTAGGCATCCTCTTTGACTCTATGTTCTCTATGTCCATCCACTCTATATTCAAAGCTCATTCAAATTTACTTCATTATTTCTGAAATCTCTGTTTTTAAGATATATATTTTTAGGTGTAGTTGGACACAGTATCTTTATTTTATTTATTTATATGTGGTGCTGAGGATTGAACCCAGGGCCTCACACATGTTAGGCAAGCAACAACCCCAGCCCTCTGGAATCTTATTGTACCTGCACAATCTTTATCCTAGTTCCCACCACTATCTTCTTTGTCCTGAACTATTTATACGGTATTCTAATTGATGTTCTGTTTTCTAATCTGATTTCTATTTCATTTATTTTCTGTAAAGCAGCCTGAGCCCTCTGTGTACAAAGAAAATCTGATAAATCCCAGAAATTTGGTAATTCCTTCATAAAGTACAGACCCCTGCTTTTACTGTAAGCCAGTGCCTGTCTAATTAAATTATCTACTGTCTAATTCTCTGGCCCAAAATCACTTCTTCAATATCAGGTTCTGTCACTGGCTCTGTTGCCTTTCTGTTCCTCTATCTCGATAGCATAACACTCTGAATCCTATTTTTAACCCTGACTTGATCATATTAAAATTTAAGTGTATACTAAAATATCTGACTTCTCAAATGACTTTAATTATTGCCTGAATTTTCCCCTACCTTGAATACACTCCCTACATATTAGCTTCCATGATTGATCAAATCCTCTTTGATCTTCTCTTATTGGCTTATTCACTGTGTGACTTCCATCCATCCATCCATCCATCCATTCAATAATTCAATTCATTAGATCAGTTTTTTTCCCAGACCAGAAAACATCCAGGTTCAGGACTAAGTCTGTGGTATAAATCCACTGGAAGCACTGGACTTTGACAGACCTATGGCAGGACCCTTGAAACTGGCAGTTTGAACCTTCATGGGCCTGTACACACCAGTCACAGTTTACCATCATTTAATCTCTCCAGATCTCAAGTGGTAAGATTTATAATGGGGTTCTCAGAGCCTGTTTGGCTGCACAAGAAAAGGATGGGACAAGATACCTATTACTAATCCTGGTCAGGGAGCACATACACACTTCCACATTCTCTGCAGTTCATCATCGGACGCCTTATAGAGCCAACCTACTACCTTGGAGAAGTGTGAATTATCTGCCCCAGTAGTGACAATATAACATGGGAGGCTTTTAGAACTATCATGACTGCCTCAACAAAGTGCAGGATTGTGTTCTAAACCCTGAAAGAAAACGACTACCAATTGAGATTGCTATACCCTGCAAGCCTATTCTCTAAAATTAAGAAAAAATAACAACCTTCCACAATAAGCAGACACTAAAAAAATTCATGACTACTAAATATTAATTACAGAAAATGCTTAAAGAAATACTACACAGAAGAAAGTGAAAACATAATGTCAGAGTTCATAAATGGATGAAATTCGTTAGAAGAGAAGCTAAGTAAATGAGGATTGGGATGAAATTAAATATTATAAATAACTAAAAATGAAAGAATATAATAAATGTCTCTCTGTAATTATAAAATAATATAAATGACCATGACTCTTCAATTAGAAGACACAGACTGTCACAGTGGATTAAAAGTTAAGACCCAAATATATGTTGCTTAAATGAGACTCATCCTTGAGGCAAGGACATGCACAGGCTAAAAGTAAAAAGATAAAAAATTATATCCTATGTAAACTGGGCTCAGAAGCAAGCAGGAGTAATTACTCTTATATGCAACAAAGCAGACTTCAAGTCAAAATTATTTAGAAGAGACAAATAAGGTCCCTCTGTATTGGTAATGGGAATAATTTGATAAGAATTTATAATTATATTAACTGTCTATGCCCCAAATATGCTCCCAATTACATAAAATAGACAATAGGTGAAACAATGTCTCAGATAAACCCCAATACAATAATGCTAGGTGATTTTTAACACATCCGTCAATAGGTAAGTCATATAAACATAAAATCAATAAAAACGCTTCAGACCCAAAACAAACAAACAAACCAGAACAACAACAACAACAAAACCTACAAATCAAATGGACCTTTTATCTGTAGACTATTTCATTACAGCTGAATCCACCTTATTCTCAGGTAATCTTCTCCAAAGTATTTTAGATTACCAAAAAAATATATATATATATATATAAAATATAATCCCCTGAATCTTATTAAATCTTATTCTGGAATGAAATGAAATTGGAAATCAAAAGTAAGAAAAATTATAGATACTTCCTAAGTATATAAAAATTGAGCAGCACACTTTTGAACTTGGAATGAATTTTAGATGAAATTGGGAGAAAAAAATTTAAAAATAATTCCTAGAAAAAAATGAGGAGAGACACAACATAATAGTATCTTTGGGACATTAAGAAGGCTATCTACACGGAAAGTTTAAAATATGCAAAAAACAAGAAAGAAGCTAATGATGTGTCTCAAAATCTTAGAAAAGTATAACAAAAGCTAATCCAAAACAAGTAGAAGGAAGGAAAAGTATTGAGGCCAAACCTAAAAATAATAAAATAGAGATAAACAATAAAACAATGCAAAGAATGAATAAAGCATAGAATTGCTTCTTGGACAAACAAGATTGATAAGCCCTTATTAAATTAGTGAAAAAAATTAAAATGAAATTAATAAAATAAGAGTTGAAAAAGAGATATTGCCACAGATATAACTGAAATCCATGGACTTGTTTGAGACTATTTTTTAAAATGTGTATTCCAATAAATTGGAAAAACTAGAAGAAATGGGAAAATTTATAAACAAACATAACCAACAAAAATATATGGAGAACATAACCAGATCAACAACATGCAAAGAGATCGAAGCAGTAATAAAATAATAATAATAATAATAACAACAACAACAATAATATCGTCCAATGGTAAAAGCCCAAAAATCAGAGGAATTTTTATATATATTCTGTCAAATTTTTAAAGAAGAACCCATGTCAGTGATCCTCATATTATCCCATTAAGTGGAAAAGGGTAGAAGACTGCTATGAAATCATATCCTGATACTGAACTCAGATAAGGACACTTCAAAGAAAGAAAACTACAGATTAATGTGCCTGATAAACTTCTTCAAAAATCCTTAATAAATATTAGCAAGCAATTCATATACAACAACACATTGATAACATTATACATCATGATATAAGTTGATTTCATTCCAGGTATTCAAGAATAGTTTGAAGTACACAAATCAGTAATTTATAATAATTTATCACATAAATAGAAATAAGGACAAAAATTAGTAATCATCTCAATAGATGCAGGAAACTATGTGAAAAAATTCAGCACTGCTTATATTAAAAAAATAAATAAAACTGAAGAAATCAGTGACAGAAGGAACCTATGTTAACATTAAAGCCACTATCTTACCATAAGGGGAAAAATTGAAATTTTTTCCTCTAAAATTGGAAAAAAGACAAGGATATCCACTCTCATCATTCTTATTCAATGTACTACTTGCAATTTTAGACAGGGCAATTAGAAAAGAAAAGGAAATTAAATAAAGAGATACAAATAGGAAAGAAAGAAGTCAAAATATCTCTGTTTGCAGATGATAAAATTCTATACTTAGAAGATTAAAAACAAAACAAAAAACCTCAACCAGGAGACTTCCAGAGCTGGTAAACAAATTCAGCAAGACAACAAACTATAAAATAAACAAAAATAAAATTTTTATATACAGCAATAATGAATCCACTGGGAAAATATATCAGGAAAACTGTCTCGTTCAAGTTGAAGTTTAAAAATCACTTAGAAATAAATCTAAACAACAATGTGAAAGATGTCTAAATTTTTTTTTTAAAAAATTATAAAACACTGAACAATGAAATGAAGGAGACACTAGAAAATGAAAAGACTGCCATGTTCAGGAAGAATTAGTATCATTATAATTGTCATATCACCAAAAGCAATTTATAGATTTAATGCAATTGCCATCAAACTACCACTGACGTTCTTGACAAAACTAGACAAAAATAGTCCTAAAATTAATATGTCAAGTAACTGACCCAGAAGAGATATAACAATTCTGAACAAAAAGAGCAATGTTGAAAGTATCCCAATGCTTGATTTGAAATTATACTGTAGAGCTATCGGAAAAAATTCAGTATGGTATGGACTTAAAACCAGGTATACAGACCAATGGAACAGGAAACAGAGACAAATCCACAAATCCACAATTATATAATCCTTCACAAATCTTTCAAACATGTTGGAGCAAAGACAGCCTTTTAAACAATTGGTGTTAGAAAAACTATACCTCCTTTTGTAGAAGAATGAAACTATCTCTATCTCTCACCCTGTGAAAAGTCAATCCAAAGTGGATGAGACCTAGGATTTAGACCAGAAACTTTGCAATTGCTGAAAGAAAACAGGATCAATACTATAATATATAGGTGCAGGATATGACTTCCTAGAGAAGACTTCTAAACGCAGGAATTAAAACTAAGAATTATCAAGGGATGACATCAAATTAAAAAAGCTTCTGCAGAGCAAAGGATACAATTAAGAGCATGAAAAGGTAGCCTATAGAATGGGAGAAAAATTTTGCAAACTACTCTTGTGAAAGAGGATTAGTATTCAAAATATGTAAAGAATTCAAACCTTAGCCTCAAAGAACCCAAATGACCCATTTAATTAATGGGAAATGAACTAAACAGATAGTTCTCAAAAGAATTACAAATAGCCAAAAATAAATCCTTGGCAATCAATGGGATGCAAATCAAACCTATGCGAAGATTTCACCTCATTCCAGTTAAGTGAGAAACCATCAGGAATATATATCATAAAAAGTGCTGATAAGTTGTAAAGAAAATTGAACATTTTTACATGTTAGTAGAATTGTGGATTAGTATCATCACTATGGAATTCAGTATGGATGTAAACACCATATGACCCAGCTATCCCATTCCTTGGTATTTAACCAAAATATCTAAAGTCAATATATTATAGTTTCAAACACATATCCAGGTTTATAACAGTGCAATTCAGAATAGCCAAATTATTATACCAGCTAGATGCCTGTCAAAGAATGAATGTATAGAGAAAATTTATTTATATATAACAAACATTTTTTCAGCCATAAAGAAGAATGAAATGATTTTATTTGCCAGTAAATAGATGTAATTGGAGAACATGATTTCAAATGAAATAAGTGAAAGATAGAGGGAGAAAAAAAGTTTTCATCAAAATAGAATAGAGATCATAGATTACAGGATGGCAATTGGGGAAGGGAGGAGGTGTGGGCAAGGAGAGGTACTAGACAATGATATTGACCAAACTGTATTATGTGCATTAATTAATTAATGTAGCAAGGCTTAATATGGCACCTAAAAAATTGTAAATGCAAGACCAATGTTACCTATATCCAGAATTCTTTCCAGTAATAACAAAGAATATGGTAGTATAAGTGAATGAATGGATAAATGAGTGAATGGATAAATAAATAAATAAATAAATAAATAAATAAATAAATAAATAAATCATAGCATTATGATATTGAATATTAAAATTTATCCCTCAAAACTAATCCATGATTTCAGGTGTCAGGATTTTGAATAACTTTATGTTACCTAGAAAAAGAAGCATGAAGGAAGGCATTCTTAAGTTATGGGAAGGTTTTGTGTGCTGATTTGCTTGCTAGTCATTTGGGAGCATTCAGTATTTGAAAATGAATCAATTAGATCTTTATAATTTGTGAATTTTTTATTAGCTTTTATGAACATTACTAGTCAACTTATGATGGAGTAGTTTCTTGATAAACCCATTGAAGGTTGAAAATATTTACTTCAAAATTGCATTTAATATACTTAATCAAACAAACTTCATAGCTTAACAGCTCAGGCACTGAAAAGTATCAATCAGTTGTTTACCATGTGATCTTGTGGCTGACTGTGAGCTTTGTTTTGCTGCTGTTGTCTAGCATTGAGAAAGAATACTATACTGAATAAATCTAGACTAGGGAACAGATAAAGATGCATATTTCAAATATGGTTTCTACTAAATGCTATGTTTGCATTATGAAATTAAAATAATCATAAGTCTATTCATCATAAGTCAGAAACCATCTATAAGTGTGAGTAAACACAACACAAATAAAATATATACTATAACAACACTTAATATGTCATAATAATCATTCTATTCTTGTTTTAGACAAAATGAGCATGCAACTAGAAACTCAGATTATTCAATTCCAGAAAATGGGATTAAAGGAGTGAAATAAAATCATCTTGATGCTTTAATATTAAGGCCCCAAATGAACTCAATTGAACATTCCCAAATTTTCTTTGATTACCTTTGCTTGATTCGGTTGGACATAAACAACCATCTTATACCTCAACTCCTATCCAAAACCTCTCCCTTTATTTGAAACAATAATCCTGGTCTAGAAAGAGGAATAGACAAAGAAGACAAACAGGAATAAGAGGATAGTCACCTTCATGTTACACAAGGACTAGTGTAGAAGTCCATCCAGTGACATTGTGAGAAAAGTAAAGAACAACCAACCCAAGGTCTGTTTTTATTCCTCTGTTCATTGAAAATAAAATGAGGAAGTAAACAGAAAACAGTAAGTCAGTTGTTCATAGAAAAATAAAAAAAGGGGGGGGTCTCAGAAATTTAGTATTGAAAATAAAGTTAAACAAGAAAGGGGGATGAGGGGATGGATACAGAGATACAGGAAAAAAAAAGTAGGCCTGGTTCTCATCTCTAACTCCAAAACAACAAGAGCATACAAAGTAAGTAATAGTATCCATATATGACTCTTAACCTTTAGCCTGTTTGAAATCTTTAAATGATAAGATCTTTTCTAGTACACATCTGTGCAATTTAACTGATATAGCTTTATTTCACCCACTGGCATGGCACATGGACAATTATTAAATTCTCATTTCTAAGATATTTCATTTCCAATTATTTTAAAACTGTTGGTGTTGTGGTGGTTGGACAGAGGTATATAATAAATTTATCAAATGAATTATATTAACAAAAACAATTAAGTGACATAAATATGAGTTATAAATTCACTTATGTTACATATGCAAATAAATATGTAATACCCAGAAAAAAATATTTACATTAATGCTTGATGTATTTATCATATAAAATTATAGAAAGATATTTCATGAGTATAAAACTAAATATATATTAATAATCTATAAGATTAGTCTAAGACATTTAATATATCATAAAACACAGAATACTCGGAAAAATTAAAAGAGTAAAGATCGAAAGGAAAATTTTATCACTTCCCCTTAAACACTCATCTTGAAGATAAAAGTCCTTGTATTAGTTTGCAACTATCAAACAAATAATCACTCTCATCAAATTTCTATTATTTTCTAAATACATTTTTCCCTTCAAAAGGCAGGGTAAAAGAAAATAGTAGGAATGTTAGAGTGATTTCAATGTGATAAATTTGGGTGAGCCCCTAATGAAATGCCTAAGAAAGGTCAAAGACCAGGTGAATCAATTTGAGCAGAGAACAGACCCACCAAAGGGAGATGAAGGAAATGGAAGTTGAATCTAGATAAAGATCCTCTATGAGTAATGAAGACTTATTCTAAATCCCTGGTATTTTTAGTTATCCAGTGCCTTTGTTATTGCTATATGGCCTGTATTTAGAGGTCAAATTAAGCATTTAGATGAAGCTTGGTAATATTTTCCTTTAGTAAATGAAACAATCTTACTTACATTGCTCTCTTTACATTAAAAAAAAGAGTAAAATATTTGAGACTTAACCATGATTCTCAAGTCAGCCCCACTGAAACCATTATGTTTCAAATACTCCATGTTATGTTAAAAAATTTCTGCAAAAAAATTTGTCTAAAATTGTACTGGTATTTGTGAGGAATAAAGTATCTACATCAATAACACAGAGATTCTAGAATATTGAAACTTCTTTAAATTACTTAATATCTATTTTAAGTTAAAATAGCTTAAGCAACACTAAAAGTTCTAAGAAAGCAAAACAAAAACAGCCATTAAAGAAGATTAGAAACCCTTGTAGACTTACAAATAAATCATTTGAACCATGAAATATTAACTAATTGTCATTAATGTATGTCTTTAGGTATATGATAAAAAAATGAAATTTATATAAAAATAAACTACCTTTTTGTAGAAGTAAAAATATTGGTTAATTTTTAATAACCTGGAGATAATAGTTAAATTTCTAAATATTGATGTTTGTGCAAATATCTGTATATAAACAGAGAGAAAAACATGTGTACACCCATACACACACACACATACACACGCACATACACACACACACACACACACACACACACACACAGAATGCTCCCAAGTAAATATACAGACCATCATTTCTACTTTATGGTTCTGTTGATTAGAATCAAGTTATTAAGACCAGTTCTCACTTGGGTGAGAAGAATTTATATTCATGTTTTAAAAGAAAAATATTAAAGAATGAATGCATATATTTTACTGCATTTTTTATTGGTGGATTATATTGTATATAATGGTGGGATTTGTTGTTACATATTTATATAGAGTTTTAAAATAACCTCTGAAAGAAAGAGAAACAAAAGAAGGAAGGAATGTAGTTAGACAGTTCCATCACTGTGACAATGTGCATTCATATAAAATACTTATGACAATGTGAAAACCACAGTCTTTTTGGAAAAAAAATCTGATAAATTTCTAAGAGAATTGAACCACATTAGTTTTGTAATTCTATTCCCTATTTGTAGAGTATTGATAGGGTAAGGATAAATGAATATAAGATGAGTGAGATAATACTTTATGTAGAGAAGCCATTGGTGTGAACAAAAATATCCATTCAGTATTTGTATGATAAAAGTTAAGATAAAAGTAATGAGGCAAGGCAAGTTGCAGCATGCTCTGATGCTCTTATTTGAGTTAGAATAAATATGGAAGACATCTGATTAGGTGATATTTATGCAGAGACCTAAATAAAACCACAGAACAGGCCATGCAAATATCTACACAAATGCTCAACTTACATGAAGGAGAACTCCAAATATCTAAAGGATAGACTGTTGTTCAAAGAAGCTAACATAAAGAGATAAAACTGGAACAGAGCAAATGACAAGTTAAAATTGTATGAAATAAAATTTGAGAAATGATGGGAGATGTGTAGGGAACTCGCACATAATGGCTAAACTTGCTCTGAATCACTGAAGGAAAATGAGATGCCAGGGGAAATGAGAAGCCCCTTAAGAATTTGGAGCACAGATATGATGATGTGACCTGATTACTATTTTCAAAGGATCACTCTTCCTGCTGTATATACAATAGATTTTTGAAGACCATGAGTAAAGCAGAGAGACCATCTGGGGTGCTATTGTGAGATTCCAATTGAGAAATGGTGTTGCCTTTGACTAGAAAGTACTGAAAAGTGGTCGTACCCTGAATAGGTTTCTAAGTTAAAAGCAGGATTTGTCAATAAATCAATGTGGATGTAAAAGAAAGTAGGGCTTCAAGGATGACCTACAGGCCTTTGGCCTGACAATTCAAAAAAATTGAGTTGCCATTTATTGAAGTGGGGAAGATAAGAAGAATTTATGAGAATGTCAAAATTTCCATACTGGGGACATTAAGTATGAGACATTATTACTTTTTAAAAAATGGAGATATCAGAAGACTAGTTATATATGGGTCTGAAATCTAGAGGAGAATTTCAGCCTTGATTAAAACATTCAGCAGCCGTCATAATCTAGCTGGTTTTAAAACCCCTGGGACTAGATGAACGAGAGTAGATATATATGAAAGAGAATTCTAAGTCTTTGGAACTTAGCTCAAAACTTATGGCTAGAGAAAATGAGGAACAATTCACAAAGGTCACAGTGATGGTGAGGCAGGAAACAGAGAGACAAAAGGAGTCTGGAATGCAAATGAAGCAGGGGTGACAGTGAGGGAGGATGAAGACAGCCCAAAGGCTACAGATGTTGATAGTGTAACATCAGCTTTTCTGCTATGTGGTAAGACAAAATAGCTCTGAAATGTGACAAGAGAGAAAAGAAAAAAAAAAGTGAATCAAAACGGGGAACAGACATTTATTAGAATACTGTCCAGTGCTTTATTAAAGGATGTGACTAGCTCTTTGGTTTGATATTAAGGTTAAATAAAAAGTTTAAATGAAAAATGCTAATCATTGGGGATACTCTGATACCATTTGGCTGGGAAGCGGAGTTGTAGACAGTAAAGACATATGTAAAGGAAAACGGTCCATGTTTATATATGATGGCATATTTGTATGATAAGAATGTTAGGGGCAGTAGAAAAGAAAATGCAATTGAGTTTTCTTTTTGTTTGCTTGTTTAATATAACCTCATGTTTTCTGGCTCTTTTTATGGAAGGAGCTTGGCTTTTTTTCAGATTTAATGTAAAAATTAATATAGGCTAAATGTAAAATAGCAGAATTTTTTAATTCAATCGTTCATTGAGCTTACAATTATTTCATTGGGCAAGCAATATACTGGGATTAGAATTGTGAGAAAAATGATGTAATTTCTGGCCCCGTGGAGTTTTCATTCTAAAGCAGTGGTTCTAGCTACATGTTTAAATTATACAATTCTGTTATAGAGAACTTACAACTGAGAAAATTGAAGCGAACTCTTGGGATGGAAGTCTTTCTATTCATGTTTTTTAAAAAGTCAATAAGCAATTCTGTTCCACAACAAAGACCGAGTATTGCTGCTCAAAGAAATGTTTAAGGTATTTAGGGAATCCATCTAAACTGTAGGAACAATATTTTCAAAGAAAACTTCCATCCTCTCCCTACCACCTTATCCCATCTTGTTCTCAGGTAAGTGAACTTAAATGTTTTTTCTTAACATATTCCTGCTTGAATTAATCAATATGTTTGTGAAATATCTTATTTCAGTAAAATATAACACTAAATTTACCATTTTATCCATTTTTAGTTGTAAATTTGAGCAGTTTTTAAAGGAAGAATTTGTGGACTACTGCTAACAATACTTTTTTCATGAGTAGTATTAATATTTAACAAAGGTAGACTCCAAAAAACTCTATTTGGTTAAGTTTGTTGTTGTAGTTTGTTTGTTTTGCCTATTAGTTATATACTGTCTGCTTCTCTAATTAATAGAGTGTATGAAATTATTACTACAATTCATATGTGTAGTTCTCCAAGATGGACATTCTTTCATCAATATAAACCATAGAGATATTTTCCTTTTAATTCTGATGAAGTTCATTGGTGATAAAATTACAAATACGTTACAAAATGAAATCAGTGTTTATAAATAAGCACCAGAAAGATAAGATGCAATCAGAGTCCTTAGTTACTCTATTAGCCAAGAATAATACCTAATTTTTCTTCTTTTAATTTTATTTCCTTTCTTCTCTTTATGTAAGTAAATGCCTAATAAATGTTCCTTTTTACTTTTTCAAACCAATGCAGGAACAATAGTATGGAACAGAATGTCTTAGCGTTGCTACTGGTTTATTCGATCCCAATCTGTTATCTTCTTCTCATTTGTACTTGCTTTCTCCTTTGCCTGTTAATTTTTTTTCTTCTCTTCCCTTGCTAAGTTGTGATGTTACACTCGCCTTTCTTTATTTTCACAGTTAGACTGCCTCTGGCTAATAGCAACCTTTGTTTCATGTGAAGGGAGTAGGTGTTTGTTATGTGCGATGTTGCTCTTCCCTGTTTGTGGAAAAGTCAAACTGTGATTATATTTAGCCAGATTTTTTTTTCCCACCTATTTTGAACAGAGATGTTTCTTCCTAAATTTCCTTAGAAGATGATTTCAAGTATGTTCAGCCTCTGGTTCTCAAGTGGACTTTGAACATTGTAACAGGGTCTGGCTTTCTAGCTCACACATGTACTAATTTGATAGGCTGAAATTTTGCCTTCCTGCCTCACTTTCTAAAAAACACTTAACCATAGACATCCATTTTTATCTTCAAGGATTTCAAGTCCCCTGTGGTCTGTTATACTTATCAAATATGCCCAAGCAAAATCAAATGCACAGGATCAAACAATGCATATAACGTTTAGGGAACAATATAGTAGGAAAACAATACTTCAATATCTTGGAAATATGCTTTATGATTAACAATGGATGGGAATTGACTTCACACAATTATCTAATAGGAAACTCATCATTTTAAGTAAGAAACAGTGACAGTGGTACTCAAGACATCTTGTTGAGTATATAAAATGTTTTAATAAAAATTGCAAAGCATGATATTTGTGTCTTGCTTAATTCTACCTATCAATTCATTGAAGGGAATATTTGTTCCTGCTTATCTTTTCCCCACTACAAATAGTTTTAGGAAATGATGTCTCAAGATTCTGTTTACCTAAGTTTTAGCATTCTACAATTGTCAATGAAATATACTCAACATATCTCATATCTGAATCATTTTTTCAATGTCTCCTGACCAGGATTTGGTTTCTGCCTCCTAATTCTTTTTTTTTTTTTTTTAGCTCCAGTTTTCTATGAAACTGCTGAGGGGCCTTCTGGAAATAAGTTATTTTGAAACAAAGTTAAATCTACACTCATGGTCTATTTAATAATGCAAAATAAATACTTTGATTTTTTTCTACTTCCTTTTAAGTATAAAATTAATTATCTCTCCTTTATTTTTCACATGATAAAACATTGATACATGCTTACTTTTGCTCCTATATGACTTTAAAAGTATAGCTGTATGAACTATAATATTGACATGTTAATGGGGTCAAATTTGAGTGCAAATTAGTTGGATTAAAATGCTAGATATTTGCATAGAAAGGATTTGCTTTCCAAAACCTGAGGCACAAATTAATTCAAAATGTTAGCTTACCTTTGAGCATAAGTGATCTACAATTGAATATATAATCCTTAATTCAATTTTCACCTGGGTGTTTTGGACTAGAATCTATTTTCTAGCTGCACTTGATAAGTACATTGGAGAGGATTTGGAAATGGAATCAAAGTCAAGTGCAAATTCTTCCTGAAAATGAGCATCGTATTTCCATAATTAACTTGATTGTTTACAAAAAATTATATGCACTCAGAAAGAAGTATTGTTTTCAGAGCATTTGAAAACTTGACACTGTATTAGCAGGGAGGTAAATTATGAGAAGAGTGGAATATTAATATTTCTATTCTTATTTCAATCATATTTTTGTATGTCCTTTTTTATTTGTTCTTTTTAGATATATAGGACACCAGAATATATGTTGACATATTTTAAATATATGGAGTATAACATACTGTAATTAGTATCCCATTCTTGTGGTTGTATGCAATATGGAGTTTCACTATCCATGTCTTTTAGCCAAAGTTTTCACTCATTTGTATAATTTAGGTATTAAAAAATGTTAGATATTTTGTTTTTTCAATCTGATTGAAAGATAAAAACCTATGATATTTATCTGTAAATTAAAATAATAAATTCAGTTTAGGAATCTACTTGTTTGGATCCTCTCAAAACTCTTAAGCAAAGGAAACATCACATTTCATTACACTGATAAACCAAGTTTGAATTGGTTTATACTACTATTGGCTAAGATGATCATGATGTATGAACTTATCCCTCGGTGGCAGATAAGGTTCTTCTCTCTTCTTTAAGAATTAAAATTAATGAAATAAAGAAAAAAAAGAAAAAGGAAAAGCAATAAATAACCAATCCAAGAGAGTTAGATAAAGATCTATAATCTTAATTTTGCTATGAACACTTTTAAGGTATCTTTCAACAGTGGCTTTACCAACATGTAACTTGATTAGATTTCAGTCTTTTTCAATCCCTATCAGAGATAGGGATTAATGGCTGTTGAACACCACCACCCTCCCCCCCAAAAAAACAACTTAAATATTATCTCATTTTTTGGTTGTTTACCATGAAAAATTAGTTTCAAAAAAATTAACTTTCCTGACTTATTTTTCCAATTTGCTCACCACCAGTAAACATCTTTTAAAGATAAGTTACAGTGTTGTCACACTTGTCTAAATTCCTGTGGTCCACTAGAGATTGGTGATCCTTTTCCCATGAGAGCTGTCACTTCTATGCCAATTTACAGAGCAATCACTGTGGTTTACAAGACCACAGTGATTAAATAACCTTTTCTCCTTTCAGATATGGATCCTCTAACTTCAAAGAGGTGGTGTGGGAGGAAGCAAAATGTTCTGACATCTGATGTCTCTCTATTTATTCATATTAGAGAATTAAATTATCTTATCCTATTGAGATAGGCTTCTCACCTTATATTTGCCAGATTTTAGAGTTCTGATAATCGAGGGAACTGAAAAATCTACAGACCAACTGGCAAATTAAAGATCAAGGAACTCTGAGAGAAGAAAACAAGCTATTTTCAGGAACACAGATCATTTATCCAAGGAGAGGAGTGGCTGTTGAATTTGGCAAGGTGCATGCTACACTAACTGTCATCTTCTACTATTTCTTGTAGTTTTTCTCAGAATCTAGGAATGCATTTACTCTGGGAAAGAAATATGTTGCAATTCTCTTTCTTCTAGTGACAGCAATAGAAACCTCTTTATAGATGTCAATGTCATGAATGGAAGGCTGACTTGCCTAAGACATTATCCTGAGCAGAGATGATGATACTATAGTGGTTGAAAAGACCTATCCTATTCAGACTGTATCTGCCTCAGTGGAAGGGACATTATTTCAATTTTTAGCACTCATGGTACTCGATCAAGCTTTCCCAAGAGAATTTATCTCAGTGAAATTTCTACATCTGCTTCTTCAGTTGTGTGATATGTGAATATAATGTAAATTCTAGAAGAAAATCCTGCTTATATTTGTGAATTTGTTAACTATGGTTTGTATATATTAAATTCTAATCTTTGGGAGCATACATTTTCTTTCTTTGTTTAGATTAGAACATTCATCTATTCAGAAGAAAAACATAGCAATTGTGGTTTAATATAAGACCACTAGGCACTCAGCATTAGCTTAATCTGAGATCATTTCAAATTAATGTACTTTACACAAACATTATTTAAAATAAAATAATCAAAACAGGGTTTATTAATATGAAAGACTTTATAAGCTAATGTTGAGTGCCTCCTGGTCATCTGATGGAATTTTTTAAACGAAAAAACAGAATTATTCTTCAATCATCATAGCTGAGTCTTTATACTGCAATTTCAGGTATATTTGCCACTATGTTAAGAATAAACAGGTAATGGAAATATTCTGTAAAGGAACTGCTTACAATAAACCAAAGTAAGAATGAAGAGCAATTAGAAAAGTTGGAAAATTAAACAAAAAAATAACTTTGAGAACAATATATTGCTGTTAAAGCAAAAACACACAGAGGCTGAGATTGTAGAAAGTAAGAAAAGATGCAGAAATACAGGTAATCTAAATAATTAGAGATAGACCCCAAAATAGAGTCTGTGGCAGTCTTAATGGAAGAGAATGTGAGTGTGAGATCCCTATAAAAACACAGATGCAGGGAAAGGGATCTGAAACTCAGCTAGTTTTTGCCCATGAGGCTTTTGCCAAAGGCAGATAAGAAAGCCAGGCAAAAGACTGCTGAACAGCGGCACAGACTTTTGGTTGGTCTCTTAATACGAAAGCTATAAATGCTGGAGTTCAAACTTTTTCCAAGAGAGTAGTAGTAAATACTGCAGATTGTCACATAGAAACCCTGGAAAACTAGTGGGAATGCAGAGGTAAATTGACACTTGTAAAAACTGCAAGGCAGCTTGAGCATGCTTAGTCCTTAACTAACAGAATACTCAGTCAGCCTGCCACTCACCTTTCAGAAGTCAGTGTGAGATTCATAGTAAATAAAATTTCTTTTACTCAATTACTAACATGCAATTCAATCAAAATGTAATACATATGAAACAACATTTAAAGTAATGATAATAGTAAAATAATAATAACAATAATAATCATAATCACAAAATACAGTAATGATCCAGTTATGAGAGTTATCAAAAATGATTTTAAAAAAGTCATGCATAGCACAGTGGAAAATTCTACTAAATACCAAATTTGTAATCTATGAGAAAATAATCAAATAAAATTATTAAAAAAACTCAATAAAGAAAAATTAAAACCATATAATGGGAATGAAAAGATACAGTACAGCAAATGGCAGTTTTAGTCGACTCTTTATACAAAGGTAAAACTGAAAAATACTTTAGCTGCAATGCAGACAGTAAAGAAAATGTATGGGTTTGAATATTAGTTGCTCCCCAAAACTTATTAATTAGACCATGCAGGGGTGCTCAAAGATGAAATGATTTGGTTTTGAAAACTGTAACCAATTGGTAAATTTACCAATTGGATGAATTACTAATTTAAAAGAATTATCATACTAGGTAGTTACTGCAGGTAACTGCAGGCAGGTGGGACATGGATGAAGGATGTTCATTATTGCAGGTATGCTGTTGGGTATAATACTCTATCCCTGGAAAGTTCACTTTCTCTCTTTTCTTCTGGCTGCCATGAGCTAAAAAGCTTTCCTCCTGCACACTCTCCCACTTTAATGTTCTGCCTCACTCAGGCCTAGAGCAGTGGAGCCACCATCTAACCAAGGACTGAACCTCTGAAACTGTGGGCCAAAATAAACTTTTCCTCCATTGTTAGCATCAGTCACAGTGACCAAAAGGCTGACTAAAAGAATGATAAATCCAAAAATTAAAAAGAAAAATAAATATATGCATGCAACAGATAAGACACAATGGATAGTATACTTTACCTTTAGTTTGAGTCTCAGAGAGTGAATTGTGCAGAAACAATATTTCAAAATAAATTGCTAGTATTTTGAAAACCTGATAAAAGTTATTAAGCCAGATCCAAGGACTCTGGATTGAAATACTGATAACGTGAAACAGAACAACACACACACACACACAAAAAAAAAATTGTTAAAACTTAAGAAACTTCTGGAAACTTACACAAAAAGAAAAATTCTTTAAAAAATCAAAGAACAGACTTATTAACTTTAATGGAGTGGTGACAGCTGACTTCACACATACATATGCTAGAAAACAGATGTTTTAGTCAGTTTTTCCTGTTGTGACTAAAATTACTAACCAGAACAATTGAGAGGAGGGAATGTTTAGTTGAAGCTCAAGGTTTCAAAATTCTCGTTCCACAAATAGAAGACTCCATAGCTATGGACTCAAGGTGAGGCAAAACATAATAGCGAAAGGCCCCAGCAGAGGAAATCTGCTCAACTCACAGTGGATTTGGGAAGCAGAGAGGGGGCAAGGAGACCCCAGGGAAGATGCACCATTCCAGGCCAAACCCCCAGTGACCTACCTCATCTGGCCACATTCTATCTGCTTAGAGTCACCACCCACTCAGCCCATTAAAAATAGGATGGATGGATTTCTTTACATCTCTATAAATCTAGTCATATACTTCTGAATATTCCTGCATTAACAGAAGATTTTGGGGGTTATCTAAAACATAACACACGAGCAAATATTTTACAGTGCTAAAAAAGGTATGTGTCTGTCTTTCTGTCTCTTTCTATATAAAATACATATATATTATTATATATGTAATATGTTTATTATATATAATAAATAGATAATAAATAAATTGTATATATATGTGTGTATATGTATGTGTATATGCTCACAATAGTATATCTATTCATGTATTTATATAAAATTTTAGGTAAAATATTTTCCAATGGTAAATGGAAAATAACAGCATTTATAAATGAAACCTAAATCAGGAGTTTTTTTGTTTTTTTGTTTTTTTTTTTTTTTTTTTTTGTCCCTGTAAAGAAAGTAAAGTTGACCCCAGTGGAAATGAGGAAACAGATGAAAAACTACACGAACTGAACTTGAATAGGGGTAAGTATACCTGAACATGTTCTATGTAAATAACACATTATTGTCTGCAGCACATGCAAATAACATTTATAACAATAACAAAAGATTAAAGAATCAGAAGACAATTAAATTGTTTTTGGATTCATAGTCCTGCCTTGGAGTCAATTCTACAATTGGTTTTTATGAAACCATTGCATTTAATCAACCCTTCCCATGCTACTTTCTTCTTGCTTTCTTATGCAGCTGTTAACTTAGTCTTTTGTGTTAGTTACTACATTCTTTTGTCTTTTGTCAAATCTCTTTACTAGGTGTATATGCTCACAATAGTATATCTACTCATGGTTACTCTTTCAGTTGTGATTTTGATCATGCACCTTAAGAGTAAAAGGCAATTTAAATTAATTTTTAGAATCCCTACAATATTCATAAGACAATGATTCAAATATCACTTCAAATACATTATCACTACATAATACTTGATAGGTATTACAAAATAATTTCAAATGCAATTTGAAACTGTAAGAAAATAAAATTATCAATTTTATTAGTAAAAGTATATGAAAAATTAAATGAAATAAAATACAGAAAGTAAGTATCTGATAAAAAATAAGTATCTACTTCACTAATTACATTATATATAATATGTATTAAGTATATATGTATATATACTTTATGTATACATATATATAATTAGGAATTATTCTGGTTAATGAATAAAATAGGCAAAGGATTCTGCTGTTATATATTAACTGAACTGATTGAAAATTAAATCTATAATTTATACTATATTTCATGATTAACACAAACTACATTATGATGAATGAAATGTACATATAGAACATTCCAGGGGTGAAGGAGACCTTTCTAGTTACAGAATCAATTAAACATGAATAAATTTGTTGTATAGTGATAGGAAACAAAGAGACATGAGTGGTGGGAACATGAGACTTCAGGGAATAATTCTGTAAACCGGGCCCACTGTGCTGACCCCTGCATGCTTTCTCTTTTAAAACCCAATTTAACTGCAGCCCTGCCTGGCTTAAGTCAACAGGATATGTTACATTCCTCCGAAAACTACCTGCTATCTGCAGGAGAAATTCAGGCCCTAAAGACATGCCAATAAGAACAACACGAGTAACACAGAAAAGTGGGTGTTCTTTTATGACCCTTACACAGACCAGATCCCAGAACTCAGGCAGATAAGGATCATTCCCTCTAATCATAAAATCTGTAAGAACACTTTCCAATTAGATCCAGGATGGGCCAAAGTGACTTTAAGTTGCTATGACAGTGAGGTCTTTAAAGTCTGATTTCATTGTTCTGTCAGTCAAGAGATGGACTTGGGCAAGACTTTCTGGAAACTTCCCTGGAGCCCCAATGAAACTAGAGGTCTGGAAATGCACTCTTTCCCTTTCTTCTCTTAGGGGATCCACTATCTCCCTTCAGAATGTCCCCTTTCACTTTACTATCCATTCTAATAACCTCATGCCTATTATTCTGGAAGATAGGTCTAAAATCTTTCTGATACGATTCTAAGAATTGGGATTTCAAAAGGATCTTCACACTTCTTCAGTTTCTCAGAAGGCTTTGGCCCTGTAACAATAGACTAGGAAAAAAATCAATTGCAAAAAAATTAGGAATGTATATAAATGTATGTCTGTATGTGTGCATGTATGTGTGATATGTATGACAGAAACATAATAATTGCATACTGTGATAAACTTTAAATTCAGGTTTATAATTCAAAACTTTGGAAAAGAAAAAAAATATCTACACGTTTAGAGGTTAATAAGAAAAAAAAAAACATAAAAAATAGGTGAAGGATATGAATAGACAATTCAAGGGAAAAGACATCTATATGACTTGAAATCATTGGATATCACCTATAAAAACACATATATTCTAATACGATATTTTTCTTATATAACCTATGAACAAATTTCCATATTGACAGTAACAACTAGACCTGAGCCCCCTAAGGCTAAAGGGGATAATTATATAGAATGGGCCTGATCCTCCGAAATGCTTTCCTTTAGAAAGCAATTTACTGGGATTTGAGTTGTGGCTCAGTAGCAGAATACTTGCCTAGTACGTGTGAGGCACTGGGTTCGATCTCAACATCACATGTAAATAAATAAACTGAAAGGCTTGTTGACAACTAAAATATAAAAAGTAATTTATTCAGGGAAAATTTGTGAAATTTATACAGATCAAAGTTCCAGGACTCAGGAAATCAGAATGTCACAGGTTTTGTCTCCTTCCTAGACCTTATCACATCAAAAGAGAGCATGACTTCCTGGGAGCAACATCTACATCTTCCATATTTCTGAGGAGTTGGGTTTCCAATTTCAGCTGGTTTCAGAACTCTTGAAAACCTCTTGTTCTGTAAAAACGAATCCCTTCTCTAGAGAGTTGGGCCATGCAACAGACCTACTGTACAATTATTTCTCCTATCTCACTTTCCCAAAGAAACTATACGTGTTACTCTGTGTGTCCTTCCCATGAAACTGCAAAAAACTAGCAGTCTTTAGGACACTATGTTTGCTTCAGCTTTGAAATCTGACCCCAAGTCAGCTTAGTGCAGCCAGGGTTCTGTGGCTACAGCAGGAGAGTCTGATGCTGCAAAAAATAGTGTATTTCATTAATAAAATTATGAGGAAACATTTTTAATTATTCATTAGTATGTAAAATGCAATCTACAAGGAAAATAACTGCACATAATTTATTAAAATTATTTATTTTGTGGGAGGGGGAGGGTATTGGGATTCATACTCAGGGATACTATACCATTGAGCTACATTTCCAGTTCTTTATATATTTTTATTTTTAGATAGGGTCTCCATACATTGCTGAGGCTGTCTTCCAACTTGAGATCCTCTTGCCTCAGCCTCTCAATTCATTGGGATTGTAGGAGAGTACCATGACACTCAGAAATTAAAATTATTTCTTAAAAAGAAGATCCTTGGAGCCCAGCGTAGTGGCACATGCCTGTATTCCCAGTGACTCAGAGAGAGGCTGAGGCACGATGATCACAAGTTCAAGGCCAGCTTCAGCAACTAAAGGAGGCCGCAAGCAACTTAGTGAAACCCTATCTCAAAATAAAAAATAAAAAAGGCTGGCGATAGAGTTCAGTGGTAATGTGTCCCTGGGTTAAATCTCCAATGCTCCCTGCCCCCACTACAAAGAATATACTTGGATTGAGTAGTAGTTTTTCCCAGAATTTATAAAATAGAATCTCATAAATATACACATCTATTGATTGGAGCATTATTGGCAAGAACATAATATTGAAAATCACTTAAATATTCCTGTATATCATATTAGTAAAATAAATTATTATTGTCTACATAACTGGATGTTTAATATATACTGTATAATAGGGACAAAGCTACAATATTTTAAAGTATCTTAAAATATGTTCTTAAAAGCTATGCAGTATTATTAAAGAGAATCAATTAGGTTTATTCATCAAGTGGTATTTAGCTACAAAACTTCTACAAGTGACAAGAAGTGTAACTTAGTGATTGAATATATGCTTGGCATTTATAATGCCCTGGATTCAATCCTGAGCACTGGAAAATAGCAATTAAAAGCATAGCAATTTTTTAAGAATAGATAAACTCATGGGCTGGAGATGTGGCTCAGCGGTAGCGCGCTCGTCTGGCATGCGTGCGGCCCGGGTTCGATCCTCAGCACCACATACCAACAAAGATGTTGTGTCCGCCGAGAACTAAAAAATAAATATTAAAAATTCTCTCTCTCTCTCTCTCTCTCTCTCTCTCTCTCTCTCCTGTCTCACTCTCTCTTTAAAAAAAAAAAAAGAATAGATAAACTCATTATTATATGCTGTTTATTATTTTCAAACAAGTCTAACAAAGCTGAATATGTATTCCAGTTTCGTACAACAATTTGAAATACCATATGTGGTTCATTCCTTTTCTCAAACAATAATTGAAAATTTTGCCAAATAGAGAATTGGATATATTTGATATTTTAAATATTTTAATATAGTAAAAAAAAACCTGTTAGAGATAATAGTGTTGTATAAATAAACTGAATGACAGTTCTTTGATGTGGATATTTATGTACTATAAAATTAATGTTTATATAATTTGTCATATTTAATAAATATATTTGTCATAACTAATAAATTAATATATTTATAAAACAGTAATTTGCTCATTAATAAAATATCCCTTATATTTATGAAAGTATGTATTCAGACATTATAAAATTAGTTCCCTTTCTTCTGGAGGTTTTTGTTCTTTGTGTTGTATAAATAAACTCAATGTGCTTGCCTCTGATTTCTCTTACTACCTATAACCAGGTCAGGAACTTAGATCTGGTTATTTTCCTACATATGACTGTCACACTAGCTTTCTTTTTCTTTTCCTTTTTCTTTTATTAAATTATACCTGTTGCAGAACATAGGACTAAATCAGGTTGTGATGGAATTAAGGAGGGAAGGTAAATTTTTGAGTATTCAAAAAGTCAGTAGACACTGCTTCATTATGGAAACTATCCTTTACCTTTCCTAATAAAATGGAAACAGGTGAAAATTAAGAGTCCAGAGCATGACCTCTGAAAAACAGGCCTAGAGATAATTTCACTTTCATTAATCAGCTGTGTGATGCTAAGAATTTTGTCTACCTCTTAATAGCCTTATTTTTCTTACTTGTACAACAGCAATAATTAACCCTACCATATATTATTTCCATGAGGTGGAAAGAAAGAAGTTTTGTTAAGATTTTTAACATACTTACTGAAATTTTTTAAAAAGTCAATTTCCTCCACTTTTTCATGGTACTAATATAGAGATTTTTGTGTAACAATCGTGCAAATGTGTCAATTTTAAATTAATAAATTTTGTAGTCAATTGCAAAATAATAAAGAATAATCATTTTAAATAGCAAGTATTGGTATACAACCTTGAAATTAAAAGCTATCATCTTCAATCTAATAAAATATCAGGAAACATCACAGATTCTGAAAGGAAGATGCCTGCCATCCTTTCCTGTCAGCACATTTAAATTAAATATGTCATTTTTAAATTCCACCTGATGGGAAGGACATGATGCAACCATGAAAGTACTGATTTTCATAAAATGTTAGGTCCTTCCTTTTACTTTTGAAGTACTGAGAAGTGAACTATTCAAAAGGAAAAAAAAAATGATTGTATCTCACCTCGATATACCTCTTCTTTTAGTTCCTTATGGTTCTCTCTTCTCATTTGAGGTATGAGAATCTGAATAAATGGCAAAAGGATAGGTTATTCAAAACCTTAGGAAGTTTTTGAACAAATAATTTCATCTAATCATCTAGCCAATTCAAATTCATTTTAAAGAATGTCTTTTTTGGCAAGATACCGGATTGAATTGAAGGGTTTCCTATTGAGAGACACCCCAGACCTTTTTATTTATTTATTTACTTACTTGCTTACTTACTTATTTATCTTGAAACAGAGTCTTACTAAGTTGTTTAGGGCCTTGCTAAAATGCTGACAGTGGCCTTAAACTTGTGATCCTCCTGTCTCAACCTCCTCTATCACTGGGATTAGATGTGGGTGCCACCAGGCCCATCAAGAGTATCTACTAACTTGTATTAATTAACTTACATTTTATATATGTATGTATAATTTTATGTATATATACATATATATACACACATAAAATATTTATATTTTACACAGACAATTCCAACTTACAATGGTTCAATTTATTATGCCGTTTCAAAAGCAATAGGAATTCAGTGGAAACCATCCTTTCACTTCACTTTTGTATTTTTATTTTTTCCCAGTGTAGTATGTAGGTAGTATGATACTCTGAAATTTCTAGGAAATAGCAAGGAGACACAGCTACTAATCAGTCACACAATAACAGGAATAAATGATGAATACTCTACAGCATATTCATTTTCTAAATTATGATATTCAATAGGTCAGGTATATTCAATGCATTTTAACATGATATTTTCAATATATGATGAATTTATTATGTGATAACCTCATTGTAAGTTGAGCATCTATGCCAAGGTTACTGGGTGTGGATAAGTTTCTTTTAAGAATAAAAAGTAATATAAATGTATCAGGTGGATTTTACAATGTCTGTCAAAATTGTGTGCCTTTCCATGTGATGACTAAGTGTCACCTCTAGGACATCTGACCCAAATAAATACTAGCAAATATACAAAATAAGGCATCTGCGCAGAAATCTTCTTCTGCATATTTGACACTAGAATCAGGTAAATTTTACATCATTATAAAACAAAGTACCAAAACAATCCCCAGGAGGAGGAGGAGGAGGAGGAGGAGGAGAGATAATTAAATCTGTAAAATTAGTTGATGGCAAAATCCATGGAGACAGAGTAATAACTGATTTTAAAGTACAGTAATGTGGCACATACGTCTAATTATATGCACCATAATAAAAGAGGACTACAAAAATATTAATTTTTTGTTATAATAACATTAGTGGTAATAATATTTACATTGATATTGACGTTTTCCCTGTATTCTAAGATACTGCAAATAAATAATTGTATCCGTATCCCTATTATTCTAAAACAATATGTTAAAATAATCTATATGCTCAATTTTTTACTCCCACATCTAAATATATCTACACAGTAGCTGTGGATGCTAAAACTTTAAGATGTTTCTTTTTCTTCAAATTTCACGAACCAGAAATGTAAACTAAGAACTCTCATATAGAAATTAAAAAAAAATTGTACTCATTTTTTAATAGAGGAAAGGTAGTGGCATAAATTTGATATTATATATATATATGGCAAAAACTTCTATATTTCAAATTCTTTTAATGAATAGCCCTTAGGCATACAATTTATGACGCTGAAAGCTGTTTGCCAAAACTGACTAATTATTGGGCTATGTTTCTTTATATATAAACTAATACTAAAAATCAGCTCATTCTATAACTGAAAATAAGACTTCAATAGTTTTGTTTCTTCATGAACAAAACAGCATAGTTCCGTTAAACTTCAAAAGTAAAAAAAAAACTATATAATCTAAAATAGTATCAATCCTAAATAATTGGCATTTCCAAACATTGATTAAGATCTGGGAACTATTGGAACATAAAATTTAGTTTTTATTTGTCAAATAAAATTATGTAATGTTTATAATGTCTAGTGTTTAAACATATATTCATATATTTAAAGCAAATGAAACCTATCCACACTAGGCTCTCTGATTTGTTTTAGCACACAAACTAAAGCATTTGTAAGACAGAAATTATTTCAGGTAGGTAGAGCTGCCCAGAATGGATGGCACAAAGTAGAAACCCTGGATTCTTGAGGAAATTTTCTAGCCATTGCTGCATTTACTTATCTAACACATTTGAATTTGTGATTCATCTATAGGTAATGGAAGTACATTAAGGCTATTTCTATACAGTAAAAAATGTCAGCTAAGAATGATTTCAACAACTTAAATTTCACATGTTCTAGGAAATTGCTTGTATAACAATCAGCCATTTGAAGCAGTAAAAATTTTACAAAATCACTTGGGAAATTGTTGGTTTTTAGATGGTATTCATATATTCAGGATTTATTGTGAACATTTCGTGGGGTAGTTTCCCATTTTACTAGATACTGTTCTTTTTTGAATGTTTAACTCAAAATTCAAATGTATATTAATTACTTAAGTAGTCTCTTTGCATTACTAAGATTAAATATTTTTTGCTTCTGCATCAATTATTATTTTAATAATCTTCAAATACTAGAATGATATTCCTGATACTAGCAATTAAATATTTTATTTTGACATGATTTTGTGAGAAAAAAATGAAATTTTCCACTATTGTTAATCTATGTCTCTCAGTCCCTAAAAACTAATAGCAAAAAACTCCAATAAATAACAAGAAGTCAACAATTTTATATATATATATATATATATATATATATATACACACACACACGCATATATATATATATATATATATATATATATATACACATGCACACACACACACATTATGTTTAAAGCAACATTTACAGTTATATTATTGTACAACATCAGGGAGTGATGAGAAATACTGAATACAGCATGTGATCTGAAATTAGCCATCTACTTTCTTTATAAAACATTATTGGGCCAATTGACACAACTTTACAAAGTTTTAATGTTTGCTAATAATTTATTACCTTTGTTTAATTATTTTGATTTGTCATTATGTCAGAAAAATTCTTAAAATATTAAATTGTTAAAAAAATGAAAGTTAATTTTTATCATTCTTCTAACAATACTCTAAGCTTGAAGTTGTTTTAAACTAAAATTACACATGTATACATTCTCTTGAAACTATAAAGTTACATTTAAAAACAAATTTATAATCTATATGACACAGAATCATAAAAAATTTCTAGAATTCCTTTTATACTTCAATCTAATTTTCTACGTGGTCAAATAAGCATTATATTTCATTAGTGGTATATTATAAAATATTCACAAAAAGTTTTATTTACATTAGGAATGACATTTTTAAGTATCTTCAGAAATAATTACTAGAAGTAATTAACAAATTAACCCATATAATTGTATCAGAAATGAGGGAAATCAATTTTAAATGCCCATATGATCTTAAATGTCAAAATAGTATCAGAATTTTAAGAAGCATATTTCTTACTGAGACCAGGCAAAAGAACAGACAGTGTAGATAATGAATAATTGCTTCAAGAAGATGGGGGCTAATTCAAAAGAAAATAAAATGCAAATACCTCCAGAGCACTTTTCTCTCCTCCAACCTGTTGCCCAGGTCACCTGTCTTTAGGGAATCCCTATTGGGTGGCTTTCTTCCTGCACTTTTTGGAAAGCTCCCTTACTGCCTTTGACCAGGTAAGCAAGAGGAAAAAGGAGGTGACATGAGAAGAAAGAAAATCTAAAATCTATAAAAGGTGAAAGATACACCCACTTCCTTGGGGCACCAGGTCTGGACCCACTTCATAGGAATTTCAGTGCTCTCCCCTCTCTCCTCTTTGCTTTAAATATAACTCTTTGCTTTTGCCTCAGCATTTCAATCTTCAACACCAGGGGAAGGAGACTCAATTCTGACTTTCAAGACTGGGTCCAGATGGGGGCTAGTCTGGAATCATCACCAAATCTGCACCCCATATCTTTCAAAGGTGTGCCTTTCTTTGTGGAGGACAATAATGGGCACCCATTAGCTAATTAAGTGCAATTAGTGCAAAATAGCATTCTACAAGACTCAGGTGACAGGATTTATGGCCTAGGTGGCTCCTAATCAACTCTCCTGTGGGTCAGGCATGTTGGGTTCTGCCAAAAACATTTCTCACAATTTCATGCATGCTTGGAGCATATCTGGCAGGAGAACACAGTTGTCTCTAATCCCAGTCTGCCTTTGGATGCATGGAGATAGACAAGAGAGATTCTGGCCAGGGTCACCCCCCCAGTGAATATTAAAGGTTTTTTGGTCCAATCCCTATTGTCTTTATAGTGTATCCTGTAGCAAATCAAAAGGCACTGGGTGAAAGCCCCAGTGACATCTGCCTTTAGATGAGCCATACTGCACTCTCCCGTGCTGGTTCCTCCTGAGCACTTCCTCTCCTCACCCATCAGAATCCAGCAGTTCAAACTCCAGCATTGAGAGAGGGACATGAAGTGGTGAAGAGGTTCATAAGGAAATGCCTGAGCTTCCTTGGTTCACAAATTTAGCCTTCACAAGCCTGTGGGTATTTCCCTTGTTGTTTTTGTATTCCTGTGTGCCCTGCAAGCTTCTTTGACTGTGAAATGGGAGAGTTATACTGATTCCCTTTCAATTCACCTTTGGCTTAAATTCCTCAGGGAAATCTGATAAGTATGTCTTTCTCACCTCCTGAACATTCCTTTGGCCTACAGTGAGCAAAAACTCTTTATTCCATCCTTTATCCTAGTGTTCTTCTGTTGCCAAACATGGTCCCCATACAAACTCTCCAATAGAGAATTATGGCCATCAGAGGGAAATGTAAATTTTAATACAATTCTCTAGCTTAGTCTTTTCTGTAAAAAGAAAGAAAATAGTCCTAGGTTTCTATGTGCAGGCCTAATAGACCTTGTTTAAAAAAAGCCCAAATTGTGCCAAAATATAATTAAAGATTCAACTGTGATTCTCCATTCTAAGTAAGGTCCAATCCCCCCCCAAAAAAAACACCCCCAAAATGTTTGTTAAATAATGGGAGGCTCAACACTGACAGGTCAAGACTTGTTACAAAAAGGGGTCCTATGTTTTTCCAGGGTTACAAGTCACATGATAAGCATGGATCATTCAGAGGCTTCCATCTATTTCCTGGCCCCCCATGAAAAAGCACATGGGTTATGACCAGACCTATAAGGCTGCAGTTATATCCAGAGGTCATGCATGGAAGGAGGGACAATATTGTGGAGATGTCCTCTAGCCAAAGAGATAGTTCCTCAGTGCTTCTGTTCTCTTCATGCTGTTCATTTTCATGTTGTTCTGAAGTGAGCCTTGTCCTCAAAAGTATTGATAGGAGATGATTGTCTCATAATTTTATGCTTCCGAACCTGGTCTGATTACCAACTTGGGAAAGAAAAAAACCAAAAAGGGTTAAAATGCCCTTTGCATGCAGTTTGCCTCTGGAGCTCAGAAAAGCAACTTTCCTTACTTGGGTGAGGCCAGATCTCTATCTCTGCAAGGCTTGCATCTGAAATTTAAATTGCAGAGGCTTACAGAGCCCGCAAGACTTACAAGGCTTGCAGAAGACTGGCTTCAGACCAAAGGGGGGAAGAAAGCATCACTTTTAAATTCAAGACACTGTGGGCCCTAAATGACTATTTTATCTGCTCTGCTTTAGCACTCTACCACCCTGATTTCTTAACAAGTTCCTCCCTAAATGCTACAGTACAGGAAGTGAAAAATGGAATGATCTCAGACACACAAGTCTTCCTTACCTTGAAAATCTTTACCTGAGGTTTTCAGGACTCTTACATTCTTTGAATATCTAAACTAACCCTAATCTGACACAGCAGTGCACTCTGATCTGATCTGATAAAGACGTTCTGCATGGTTCTTTACTGGAACAATTACAGCCATGTCATTTTTTTTTTCAGAACTCTATTTTTTTAAAATTTAATATTTTTGAGCTTATGGTTTTATAGTAAATTTCACATTTGATACTGGATGCCTAAATATATTTTTTTCTGAGCAATCTTAATTTATGTATCCATAGAAGTTTTTACAATGTGTCTTGTTCAGAGGCCAGTTTTTCAAGCGTTAGCTCTCAGATATATTGGAAAAATCTCCTTTTACAGAATCCTAAAAAGGACATAGCCATGGTGATGTTGGGAATAATTCGAGGACTAGGACTATTTTCTTCATTTTTACAGAAAAGACCAAGCTAGAGAATTGTGATAAAATTTACATTTCCCTCAGATGGCTATAATTCTCTATTGGAGAGTTTGTATTGAGACCAGGTTTGGCAACAAGGACAAGTGGCAACCTGAACCTTTAATTTTAGTGTCCACCATGGCTGTTAGACTTTACACCTAACATTTCCAACTGTTGAGGCCTGCCTAATAGTTGATTCATAATGTACAAGTCTCTATTTAATTTTTAACAGGTTAAATTTAATAAAATCTTTAATAAACATCTATAGTGTTGCCTGTGGAGATACACCTACAAAAAGCTATAAAAGCATTGTTTTATGTATGTGTGCACACCTGTGTATTGTTGTGTTGGCATATATGCTTGTATCCATATATTATGTACATAGAATCAAAATTGGCTTAGATAAATGAGTTGAGCGGTCATAAGTTAAAGTTTAAATAAAAAATGGATCCAAATACTTTTTAGTTGATGTGGCTTAAAAATCAAGGTTTAATTTAAATTAGGGAAACATATAAGAGTAAAGATGTCTTTTAAATTACTAACTCCCAATTTTTTCTAAGTGGTTAGACAATTAAGAGAGTGTTGATTTTTATAAAATATCTAGAGTGTGCTATCAATTTTCTCTAGGATTTTTCTTCAACAAGGAAGAGATGATTAATACTGTTAAATACACTTGTTTGATAGCTTGTCTTTTACAGTTAAAAGTGAGTAAATTATATTTAACATCAATAGGTTGATCTTCATAAATGTGTTTGTTAGAGAAGACATCTGGTTAATTTGCAAATTTTAAGTGTTAAAACATCAACTGCTAAATGTAAAATCAAGAACTCTTAAACTCTTCAATTCCATAAGTTAATATATTTAAACATTAAATGTGTTTTCATAAATTGGTAAATGGGAAAAAGTTTAAGATTGCTTTGTATCTGTGTTTTCATTAAACAAAGTTACTAAGAATTAATATTCTATCAGGCTTAATTTTATATACAAAAAGTATAAAAAAGTTCTCTTGGGTTTCTGTTAAAGTACCACAAAAACAAAGTATTCATTTAATTAATACTTTGTCTAAATTTAGGAATTTTATAAGATTTGTTTTAGAAGGTAATTTACAAATGGGTCAATAGCTAGAAAAAAGATATAAGAAGGTGATAGGTATGAACATTTATTTTAATATAAAAGTAGAAGGATGAAAAAGTCTTTTGTGTGATAAAAAGTTATAGAATGTCTAAGGAAGTTATAGAAAGTTTGTGAAGGGTAAATCTCAAAAAGTGTGTGTGTAATAAGTTGACTATAATTGGAAGCTCTTCAAGGTTTTTTCCTAAGGTCAAATATTAATAAAGTAATATAATCCAAAGTTTAATCCTATGTGTCAAAGTAAAAAAAAAAAAATTTCTTAAAACGCTGATCTGCTCTTACCTATCATGATAATTTATTGTGTTTGTTAAATTTTACTATTTAGAAAAATTAGTCTTAAAAGAATTTGAGTTTATACAACTCTGGTTAAACAACAACTGTTATTTCAGATATTACACAACACTATGGATTGTGAATTTTTCTTTAAAAGCTAAACTTGGTTAATATAAGAACATCAGTATAACTATGGTGCTGTTATTGACTTCTTGGTATGTATTCTTATCCCCCAAGTAAACAAATTTTTTAAATATAAAGATTAGAAGAGCATTTCACCACCCAATGTTCTTTAAACTAAAATTTGAAATAAAGATTTGGGATTATAAAAAAATATGTTTCTAGGTTCATAGCTATTATACAAATTAAATATGATCTTACTCTTGTTAATATAATTTTGTATTTTTTTTGTAAACTTTATAACTATTGTCCATTAGTACCTTACAGAAGTACAACTCTTAACAACCTGAATTAATTTGAGATATTAGGCCATCAAATACAGAACAGATGGGAGGAAAGGCTAACATCCAGTACCAATACTGACCCCAATTAAATGGAAGGCACAAAAAACTGTAAAGTTACAGACATTAAAGTTAAAACCCAGTGTTTTGCTTTAAGACTGATGTTAATGGCTTGTTGGATGTTTAGGACCAAAGCTTAAAGACTAAAGTTAAGGAAGTCAAGGGTCAAGAGAAAATAGCCAATATTTGGCTCATGCCCTGTGAGGTCAGCTCAAATACAGGGAATGAGGGGACTTCCTTATGGGATTTGCAACTCTGGGCCATATAACTGCCTGATCAGGGGGACAAGTGAGACCCTGGAGAATAGAAAGCTGACTAGTGTACATGCTGCCAAACAGAGGGTCATTAGAGAAGAAAAAGTTCTTGATGCTTCCAAGGGAAGCCACATGTCAACAAGACTCTGACAGATCCTGGAAGGTGCCACTAGAGGAGCTAAGAGGCTACTTACAAGCTCCCAAGAGGAAACTCAGCCCCTGAGGAAACTCAGCTGACTCTTAACAATAGATAGGAATGAGATCAATTTGACCAGCTTGGTCTTAAACACCTAGAAAAACAAGTTATTTTGGAAACAGAGCCATACCTGGACACTTAAAAGAAAAGACAATAGTTCTTGTTAATATAACTTAAGATGTATACTTGAGTGTAGGGGTTCTGTGTTTGGGATCGGAGTCTCTGATAGCTTTATGACTGTGGCGTGCTTCTTGGTTAAGGAAGTTTCTGTGAAATGGCACAGAATTCCTGATCGCTAGGAAATGCCTGGCTGTTATAGAAATGCCCTGCATGAGGAGACTCTGTACTATTGTCTTATCAGCCTAGACCTTGATCTCAGGCACACAGCTCCTGGGAATAAAGAAACTGTCTTGTTAGACCAACACAATGTTTCACCAAACTCTGGTGCTCTCGGACCTTCCCACTAACAGTAAACTTTAAACAAGGTCTTTCTTGAGGCTACACAAAGTTCCTAACATTGCACATTGAAACTACAGTATGTAACTAAGAAATAAGCTGCATAATGTTGCTAACCTGCCTAATGACACAATGAACAACAATGTACTACCTATGTCAATGACCTAATGTAACCTATAGATATAAATAAAGCTGGCAGCTTGGCCATTCTGCCATTCTCCCACTTTTCCTGCCACTGCATCTTATCTCTGTGTCTCTTTTTGTTTCCCTGACCCTTGAGTTGGCTCCACTAAGAGTAACACTGGAGGCTTTGAGAGAGGGATTCTTAGACAGAAAAGCCTGATCACTATCAAAGAAGACTATCAGAATCTGAAGATTTTAGTCAATTAAAGGCCTACAACTCTTCCTAATCTCCTACGTAAATAGATTTTATCTGTTTGCTAGTCCTAAATGACAGAGATTTAAAAATCTCTACTAAGAAATTATGCCAATAAAAATAATATTTTACAAAAATCAGATGACATTAGATATTGTAACTACATCTTACGGGAGCATCTATAACATTATAAAAACTAAGTGTTGTGTTTACATTCCTGAAAACTCTGGCAACGTCATTTACATACTAAAGATTTACATTCCCAAGTAGAGGCCATGTCCCCACTGGCTTTGTTATGGGAACAATTTCTTAGCTCTTACACTGCATGGTAAAAATTACTGGTTTCTGTCATCATCATGATATTCATTGATATGTATCAGATGCTCTGACATTTATATTAATTTCATTCCATCACTTATGTCTTTTTGTTTCACTCAGAAGACCCACCTCTCAAGTGACTTTACTACCTTTTCTTTCCAAACCAGACTTTCTCCACAGACTTCTCAATAGATCCACTTACAACATTTCTACAAGGGAAACCCAGACTACTTACCCCATGTTGCCCCCTCCCAGCCTGAAAAGCCAAAGCATTCATCAACCATTTCACTTTTCAGCAGTAAAGGTGTCTTTAATCAGAGGGCAGATTGAGATGGGGCAAAAGGACAGTCAGTATAGATAATGAATGATTGGGTTAGGAAGATGGGGGCTGATTCAAAAGAAAATAAAATGCTAACATCTCAAGAGCACTGTCCCTCCCCCTCTCCAATTGTCAGGGTCACCTGCCTGCAGAGAATTATTCCTCCCAAACTGGAGTCCTCAATGAATAGCCCCTTAGAGGCTCCCTGACTGCCTTTCTGGGCAGATATGGAAAATAGAGAGATATACCCCCAGGGCAGCCCCTCTCCCAGCTTTTGATAATGAAGGTTAGTCAAGAGGAGGAGGAGAAATAAGAAGAAAGAAAACCTAAAATCTATAAAAGGGTGGGACACCCCCACTCCCCTGGGTCATCAGCAATGGACCTCCCTGTCTGGAGGAGTCTTTATCTGTGTTCTATCCTTTAAACAAAACTTTTTACTCTTTCCTTGGTATTTCTAAGGTGTTCACTGTTCAACACAAGTGGAATGTGACTTGATTCTGATTTTCAGGACCAGTTCATTACTAGGTAGCACTCACCCTTCTGAATATATAAATAATATATATATATATATATATATATATATATATAAAATAATTCCATCTTTACTGATGCCCTAAAATAACTATTAATCTACATTTTATATAAGAGGAAACTGTAAGACTTAAATTTAGAGATAAGGGATCTTCAACTTCCATAAGCCAATGTCTATTAAACTGGACCAACTATTGTCAAAGAAGAAAGAAGAGGAAGATATTTGGCATTGGTCAATTTCTTGTTTCTAGTCTAAATCTGAATCAGATGGGAAAAAATTTCTTGTTCACATATTTGTTCTTCACTAACATCTGCTCTGTCTTATTAAACTAAGTGCCAAATTATAAGTGAAAGAGATGTTTTATTATTATTATTATTTTTATATTAAGCATTGTATCTTATTTTTAGAATTATCAAAAAAAATTGGCTAGAAATTCAAAATATTTCTTAAATAATCCCATGTACTACTTCGTTTTTGAAAGAAGGTGTGACTTTTTTTCAGCCAATCTTTATAAATTAAATAAATTTAAGAGTGGAAAATATTTTTATTCCTAAATTGAAGGAAATACACTAAAAAAAATGCTATTTGTAAATGGACAGAATGCCTTTATCTGTTTATTGTATGTGGTGCTGAGGATCAAACCCAGTGTCTCACACATGCTAAGTATTTGATCTGCCACTGAGCTACAGCCCCAACCTGGAAATACACTTTTTGTGTATGAGAAACAATTTAGTGAATGAAACAGCCATGACAGAATCTCTGTCTCTCTCTCTGTCTCTCTCTCTCTCTCTCTCTCTCTCACACACACACACACACACACACACACAATCACACACACACACACACTCACACACACACACACACATACACACACACACACACACACACACACACACACACACAAAGGTTCATGTACATGCCTACAAAAAAGAGTTTTTCCCTCAGACAAAATACTACTTTTTGGAAGCAACCACAGTGTCCAAGAAAAATAACAATGATGTCATTCAAGTGTTGGTATAAGGAAAAGCAAGAGAATAAAAAGTACAATGTGTAATCTGGGGGTTGACTGGAGTTCTTATGAGCATGAGTGAGACATTTACTTAGGACTTCCAGAAATTCTTAAAGAACTGTCCCCTATAATCTTAACTTGCATATACATATACCTATTTGCTGTTTCCACTTGGATAAAGTTATCTAAGCTTCTTCTTTCTAAAACAAAGGACCTGGTGCTCCTTAACCCATCCAATCCAAAGTTCATTGGTTCATTTATCTCATACCGTATATTCAATCCATAAGAATCCTTGGTAGATTTAATTTAACATATATCCAGCATCTGGCCTCTTCTCACTACTCTTCTCTCACTGGAGTATAAATTGCTCCTTAATTATTTTGGGTGTGTAAAAGCTTTCCTTAGTCCATTATCAACATAGAGATCCTTTTCAAACAAAATTAGGAGCACATCATTTCTCTGCTGCCACACTCCAATGACTTTCATCTTATTTAGAGAAAAATTTATTCTTAACAATAGTCCACAAAAGCGCACCATTATGTGACCCTACATTGCCTCTGACTTTCCCGCCTTCTATTTTCCCTTATCTCTCTTTACTCCAGTCACAGAGTGCTGCAAACCTTTTATCAAGCACACCAACTACCTCAGGCCTCAGGTTGTTCTCTGGCTTCTCTCAGTCTAGGATGCTCTTCCTTACAACATCTATTTGTGATTGAATGGCTCAAAATAATTGTTAAAGCTTTGCTCAAATGAAATCTTTCTTGAGCATCAATACAACCACCATTTTATTATTTATTTACCTTTTAAAATGTGTTCTAAATAGCTATCCAGTGCAGTAGAATGGATTTTGACACTAAGTACACAATGGAGCACAACTTCTCATTCCTCTAGCTGTACATGATGCAGAGTCAAATTAGTTGTGGAATCATACATGTATATAGGGTAATAATCTCTGTCTCATTCCTCTGTCCTTTCTACCCTCAACCCCCTCTACTTCCCCTCCTCCCCTCTTCCCAATCCAAAATTCCCTCATTCTTGCTTACCTATCCCCATTTTGAATCAACATTCGCTTCTCAGAGAACACATTCGGCCTTTGTTTTTTTTTGAGTTTGGCTTATTTTGCTTAGCATTATATTCTCCAGCTCCATCCATTTACCTGCAAATGTCATGATTTCATTCCTCTTTAAGGTTAAGTTATAATATATTTGTATTTATACCATATTTTCTTTATACATTCATCTGTTGAAGGACATCTAGGTAGGTTCCATAGTTTAGCTATTGTGAATTGAGTTGCTATAAACATTGATGTGGCTGCATCACTGTAGTACGCTGATTTTAAGTCCCTTGGGTATACACTGAGGAGTGGAAAAGCTGGGTCAAATGATGACAATCATCATTTTAAAACATTGATGTTTGTCTTTCCTGTACACTCAAAATATCTCTTATTTTATTCTTATATTGTAACATTCATGAACTCATATAACATACTGTAAAATTTAACCATGTATATCCAACTACTAGAATGCATAGTTCACAAAGGAAGAAACTTTTGCACTAAATTCTTAACTGACTATATCTGATTCTTGAACTCAATAAGAATCTGCTGAATTAATGAATAGATAACTAGATTAATGAAAATTGGACATACATAGTGAATGCAATTATTTATATACTGCACTGAAAATTTTTGGTAAAAAAAAATCAACTGTTTTGTCACTTTGTCTTAAAATACCAGTAGAAGTTTATCATACATTTGTATTAAAGAATTTCCTAATCATTATCTTTTTCAAAAGAAGTATAAGATATTAAAACCAACAGAGATATCTTATCTATCTTAAAGGACAAATTAAGCACTTCGGGTATATCCACTGCATTTATTATCTTGTGTTTTAAATGTATATTACCAATTATAGATTTTTAAGTAAAATTTTATATTTTCCTTTATTATTAGCATAGATTTATAAGGCTTAATTTATATTCTATTGAATACTACTGGAACTTGTATGTGCATTCAATCAGAGTAATAATTTTAAACAAAAAGCTGAATGAAATTTTCAAAAACATATAAATGAGTACATGTTATGTTCTTGAGAGCATAATAAAAGAATCACACTAAACCAGCTATAAAATATATAATCTTTATATGAGAAGAGCAACCCTCTTTGTTTTTCAGTAGCCAACAATTAGCATAATATTTTTGCAAACTTAATATATGGAGAAATATATTTAACCCATATTGTTTTCACTGAGATGAGGCAAAATTCATTGGTTAGGTAAATTGGTGTACAGAAAAATCAAAGTAAATATAAACCAATTCCATAGGTGTTAATCATTTTTCCTTTTGGAACTTTCAATAATGGTTCAGCTATTATATTCACTGACTTGTTACTACATGGCTTATAAAGTACTTAATTAAAAATTTTTGAAAAATCTAATGTTCAAAATCAAAGCAAATTAGCCTTCTCTTGACCTCAGAAGACAACAATCTGTACTGATTTTTACTGAAATCTTTCATCTGATTTAAAGTTGATTAGCAGTGGGGGAGAATTGAATGGGAAAAAAGTACATAAATATATAGACATATATATACACAAATACATATTACATAGATTAGTAAACTTTACATTCAAATAAATGAGTAACCACATATAATAGTAATATAAAATTCATCTGATAACCCTTTAAACAATTTTCTGGTTGTTTTTGAGAAAAAGAATTATTCTAAGTCAGAGACCAAATTGGAAAACTGTTTCTGCCTCAGGTCAATATCCTAGGCATAGATTATTTTAATTTTTAAAAACCTAGTGCTTATAAAATCCTCACTAAGCAAAAAAATAAATGAAAACCTAGAATAAGCAGACAGAAATTTCTATGAAAACATACAGTTTTACTTTTATACTACAGAAAGTAGTAAGAGCTGTAGTATTACATGATATATGGAAGACTGCAAGAAAAATATTGGAAATAACAATCTGCTTCAAACCTGGAAAATTGCTAAAACTCAAGCAATTTATCAAAAACTAATTAGATCACTCTGTTCCACTATTTAGTACAGTTTAAAATAATCTGATAAGACTATGGATTTTTTAATTCAAATATACATAGATCATAGGAGAAAAACTCAGCTAATCTTTTCTAAATCTTATTTTTAAATCATCAAAATCTGAGACTCTTGTGATTTTCACATTTTAAAAAACTTTCCTGATATATTCTCTATTATTGCTTTCTCATTACTACTGAGAATCTTCATCACTGTGTTGAGTTCTCCCTAGGATATTTCCTTTTTAAACAGTAGAGGATCTGCTAGTCAATGTTCTCTTTAATTTGGAACCTCTGAGATATTCACAAAAACTGCCAATTAAAAGCACTTGAAAATTGTCTGACTCAGAGATGCAGCTGGATTGAGCTAAATAGGAGGGTAGCTTAGATAATCGTTTGCTAACATCTTAATTTACTTTTAATGGAGAAAGTAAAAGCTTTTCTTTAATTTACATTTGCTTTTCTCTTTAATTATTCATTCTGCCAAATTTTCAGTTTTCTTTTTAAAACTAAACCCTGTACAATTATATAAAAATTATATGTTGTTAAGTTGTATTCTACAGTAATAAATTGCTTCAATAAATTCAGCTTGGGAATCTTCAAGGACCCAAATCATTGTCTATTATAAAAGCAGCAGTGGCAAACTTTATAAAAATATTAAAGAAAATTATTCCCCAAGAGTAGAGTTATTCATTCATCTCACAATTATCTCTCATTAATAGAATATGACAATGTTATAATTGAAACAAAATGTTTTAATCCTCTATTCCTTCTTTTCCATGGTAATATTAAATTGCAAGGCTTTTTTTTTTTTCGAAGTAACAATCATGCCATTTTAAATAACTGTTAAATTTGTATTTTGGAATGTGATATATATAACAAAATTATCAGAGAACTATTGACTGTATTAAAACAAATTTATAAGAAGACTCTTGAGCATACCAGCTAGATATTTATGCTATATATATTGTGTTTATTCTATATACATATAAAATAAATATCCATTCATTTATTTGTCTAGGTTATATTTAATTTTTCCTCTTGAACATCACATGAATGCACATGATACTTTATAGTTTATAAGCCAGATTCACTGAAGTTTTCTCATTTTATTATCTTTTTTATATATTGGTTCTTCTCACAAACTTGTAGCAATGGCTGAGTTCATGTCTGTCTGTGGCTTAAAGTACTTTATAAAGACAGCATGAAAAGTTGGACTAAAAAAAACCTTGTAAATTTGTCCAGTTTTATGATGCAGATCTATACTGGGAATGTTTCCAATGAAAATGTTATGGAAAAGGCTCAGTGGTTACCCAAATAGATTAAATTATAAGGTCATATTTACCTTAGTGAATTCACCATTATCATCAGTTTGGCCCTAAATCCTTAGAGCTTAGGCTTTCAGCCTCTTTAGCAAAAGAGTGGACTGAAAATGAGAAAGGCAATTCATATTCACCGTGTGTACAATACACCAATGTGAAACCCAGAATATCAACATATTAACATAAATTTATTTTAAAAATAAAAAACTAAATTGACTATTAGCCTGTCAAAAACATTTTTTCCACTGAGTATGGGAAGCTAAAAAAATTACTGAAATGCTTTTTAGTAAACATACTGTTAGTAAATGGAGTTATTGTTAAAAGTATGGGCACCAAGATACTTATGCCATGATTTAGACAGTACAACTTTTTATTAATGTCATATTTCAAAAGCATACTTCAACAAGATGCAAGAAACTAAAATCATTTTAAAAATTTAAAAACCTCTTGATTCTTTTGGTTCATGATACAGCAGAAAATATAGTTTATTGCTATATTTCTAAAAGCTTTCTCTTGCTCATCCTACTATCTCCTTTTATAGAACCATACTAAATAGGACCCGTGCATGCTTTCAGGTTTTTAGACATTGAAAAAAAATAAAACAGTATAAGATCAATAGTTTATATACTTTCCTGTTCTGGAAGTTTCTACAAAATAATTTGGTTCACATTTCATGACTTTTTATTATTAATTTGATGGTACTAATATTGGTACTACTGCTACTGCAAATAATTACAATGAAAATGATTTTGCTGATGTTCATAATAATAATAAATGTAGTAATAATAATTCAATACCAAAAACCCACCAGCTTTGCTTTTATCTTTCTACCTGATTTCCTTCCTATATTCTTGTATATTTAAGTATAAACACACACATACACATACACACACATATACTCATACACACACATACACACACACACACACAAAAAAAAACCACCTACACATAAAAACAGAAATACCTATGACTAAAGATACTTAAGTTTCTTTATTTTTTTTTTCAGTTCACTTCTGAAAACTCTTGGACACTTTAAAAATTGCTAAATTTCTATCATCATTGAGATGTGATTTCAAAATTCTAATCCTTTTTCTTAACTCAGTGTTTGCAACAATCATAACACCATGCCTTTTCAATGCCTGTCAACTATTTTAAGGCACTGGTATTTATCTATTGCTTTAATCTCCTCAAACTTCTGACACTACAGTCACTTGGCCTACATAGATCTGGTTATCTGAACCCTAATTTCACTATAATCTATTGTTGAACTCTCAGTAGTTCTGATTATAAATAGGTATCCAGCTGACTTTCCAAGAAGACCACATTATTAATATCTCTGTTCTGAATTTTATTCTCTTATCTTTTCCATATCAGACATTTTAACACAGGAACAATTATATCAAAATCATAGTTAAGGTATCTCTTTCCCCAAACTTCCTGAGAATTTTCATGTGTCTGTGTCAGTCAGTGTCCAATCAAGAAAGAGAAACTGTACTTTAATTTTAATTATATATACAGTATATATAATTAACTACAATAGAAAAATAGCTATGAGGAAACAGTTGTAAGAAATGAGAATTTTACAGAATAAAAGAAGATAGAAGGAACAACTACCACTCTAGGGCTTGTGTAAAGAGAACAAGAGAAAGCCCCCTTCTTTACTCATGAAAATAGAATTTCAGACAATGTTTTCTAGGACACTACACTACTCACTGAGTGGCAGAGGATTTGATATGGTATCATATCAGGGGAACAATTTGCCAGTGAGAAATTTTTAGAAATATACTTAGAGTTTTGAACTATTATTTTCTTACTTCTTTATTATTACCACTTATAGAACTTGGAACAAATTAATTAATCTTCATTTGCACTTCTGTGAAGAACAACCTATATTATTGTTCCTCACTCATTGAAAACAATTGTTTTATTATTATAACAACACCCAATGCATTAAAAATACTGATTGAACACAAAGCAAATTTTGAGAGGAAATAACCACAGAGAGATGTATCAAGGTTGCATTCAGAACAGCCTTTCCACGCCAGACCATTTTCTGTCTTTATCTTCAGTTTGGAGAAGCAGAGCGAAGACTGTAACATACTGTTTGTATTGTTTCCACCGAACTGGGGAAGCAGATATTGGAGGTCACAGATACCCCAGCATTCAGGGATTGAGAGACCAAATTAGCAGAAAAAAATGGAAACAGAGAATTTAATGCAGGCCCTCTGTATTTGATTCCTCCGTAGGGGATTTATCAAATCCTAAGTTACTGCTGCTCAAAGCAAAATGTTAAAACAACCAAATAAAAAGTACCTTTGGGGGATCAGAACTGTAGTACAGTTTGGGAGGTCTTAGGGTACAAACTTGATACTCAGCCTAAGAAAGGAGTCAGACTCTGCACTCATCCCTGGCCGATAGTTGATAGTCCTAAAGGCTTTTACTATTAGTTAAAGGACGAACAAGAAATAAACCTACACAAAAATTAAACCAACTCTTTGTTGTTACTGGAAACAAAGTGTTTGAGTGTATGCTATGTGCCTGTAGGGGGAATGAATCCTTCTCTAAGGATGATAGTATGATCCAGAAATTTTATAGTTCTTCACATAAAGTATCTAAATTTTTACCAAGCATACCAGTAACCGTTAAATTTCCTAGTCAAGGGAATACTAAACAAAAACTATTTCAAACTTATGATTTTGCTTTCGGTTAAACTATCTAAGAGATATGTTGTATAATTGACAATTCAAATTCCCATAGAACATTTTATTTTTTCCAGCATTTATTTTGTTTCCTCTGAAAAAATCAGCATATTAAAATTTAATCCATTAAAAAAGCAGGACTGAATGAAAGAAAAGGGAAACCAAAGACACAGAAACATCAAACATAAATCAGATACAATTAGCTATAATAATATTATAATGAAATATTTTTTTCTCAGCTTCTGTAACACAAAATACATGGAATTTATTTTAAAGTATACTATCTATAACCAGAGTATGTCAAGTCACTATTATGCTAATTGCTTCAGTGCAGTGGAAAATGATGACTTTTTAATTAACTGTATTAAAATAAGCGGGTCACATGAAATAAAAACTGATGACTTCTAATCCATGTCATGTACAGAATCAATTCTAGATACATTATGAAACTAAGATGGGAGAACTAAATTTTCTGCAACTTAACATAGAGATGATATTTGAATAGATTACTATTTCTTCAACAGAACATATTATTTCCTATAAATGAAAAGACTGATAAATTCTATGTTATTAAATTTAAGAAATTCCATTTTTCAAAATATAATTTGGAAAAGATAAATTAAGATACATAGATATTTGCAATACACATACCAACTAAGGATTCATATAAGAATACATAAAGAACCATTACAAAGCAATAATGAAAAGATAGACTATTGAAATTTTAAACAAAAAGGATGAATGAGTTGGACAGATACTTTTAGAAGATGTACAGGGTCAAATTTATGAAACTATGCTTAACATATTTACTCATCAGGAAAACAAGTACAAACACAATAACATATTGTTATTAAAGTGTTAGAATGGCTAAAGTTAAATTTAAAAGACAATGCCAAATGCTAGTAGGAGTACATGGGAAGGATCTTTCACATACTTCTGATGAAACACAAGTTATTATAAACGCTTTAGTACAACTTAGCAGTATTGACAAAAGCTAAGCACATATATGCATGATTCATCAATTACATTCCTAGGAATACACCATAAAATATGTAAGACATGCCAATCAAAATATGTATAAGAAACTTTAAAGAAGCATTACACATATGATGCAAAACTAGGAATAATCAAACTTACCTCAGCAGAAAAATGAATAAAATGGGATGAATGTACAAAATTTCTATAATTGAATAGTACACAGCAATAAGAAATAGCAAATTGCAACTATGCACATCACAGATGAATGTTAAAGACATTGTTTAATTTAAAAATCCATAGTTACAATACTGTACAATGAAAATATTCAAAAACGAAGTCTTTTTTATTATGGTAGATATCAAACTAACTAGTATATTTTGGGAAGGCTAGTGACAAAAGAGATGTAAGGGAAGATTCTATAGACTCATAATATTCTATGTCTTGACATATTAAATTGTTTTCTTATTAAAGTTCACTTTTTAAAATGATTTTCTGTTTTAGTGACTTATTTCTTTTTTGAAATGTAAATGGAGAGCTTATAATCCATGTTGATACATGGGTACAGATCCATATCAAATGGGCTTTATAGATCGTTCATTCCTTTCATTCATTTACTGAGTGATAGATAAAGGATATTTACCTGTCCCTTAGTTTGATGGAAGTGTTTGACATGGCACTTTAGTGCACGCTCAACCTGTCAAGATTTACACCACCACTTTTCAAAATCAGTAGCAGACTCAGGTGTCTGTGTCACAATTAATCCATTGCTAACCTGTGAGAAAGCTAACAGAGTGTGTTTCACACTCAGCTTTTGTCCCATTTCTGTTGTGACAAATATCAGTATGGGGAAGAAGGAGAAAAACATATCAAAATAATGATTTTCTTAAATAGAAGCTACAAATTTTCTCAAGCAACTGGTAAATTTCCTATTCAAGGGAATACTAACCAAAAACTATTTCAAACTCATGATTTTGCTTTCCGTTAAGCTATCTAATTCACAGGTATGTTGTATAATTGACAATTCAAATTCCCATAGAACATTTTATGTTTTCCAGAATTTATTTCGTTTCCTCTGAAAAAAATCAAAATATTAAAATTTAATCCTTTAAAAAACTAAGAGAAACAATTGCTGTACTGGTTTTCTTTGTTTTTCTAATTAAAGATAAATTCTATATTAGTCCACATACCACAGGTTTCTAACACTAGTTCTCCAACTATTTTACAGGTGAAATTTAAAGTGTTCTTTTTTTAACATGTCTTCAGCACATAGTTTGCTCAATAACTATTAGAGATCATCACAAGTATCATCATAAATTATTTGTAATTTCGAGTTGGAAGGCATTTGAAAATATTGATGTTTATCTTATGTTTAAGTTTATTTGGTCACTTTTTTCCTTTTTCTTGAGGCTACCCCCCAATGTAATATATTTTTGGTGTAGAAATTACATTCAATGTAGAAATATTACTATGTTAAAATGACTTTCTCCCCAAATTGATCTAATAATTTTTTGGTGTTAAAATTAAGCTTTTAATTCATAGAATTTATAAAAATGAATGTATGCTGAAGGAAGAATATATATTCTCAAATGCACACACACATACACATATATATTTCTAAATAAATTCTGTAGAAATTGCAGGAATATCAAGTAAATATGAAGGATATTTTATTATAATGATAATGTAGCACATTTCACAGCTATAAAAATCCACAGAGTATACCACTGAAGCAGGTAGGAATATATTATTGTGAGTAGAATGAGGACAATGTTTTCTTGTTTGGTACATATATGTGCCAATGTTCCTTTTTTTTATAACAGGAGAAGGCATTTATACATTATTTGTAAAGTATGAAAACTAAAAAGGAATAGAGCCATTTGGTAGCAATTCTGAGAATTTGCCATATTCTAGAAATTTTTCAAGATGTGTTATAATAGGGCTTGTCTCAAAGAATTTTCATAATAACCTTATTGTTTCTATGCTTTAGAAGAGGAAACAAAATGACTGGTCAGGGTTATACAGCATAGAAATGCTGGAGCTGGGATTTGAATCAGGTAGGTTGTCTATGTATAAAACCACTATAAACCACTCACAGCATTTCTCTCTGGTCTGATGTGCTTGGAAAGCAAAATACCCTGCATATATAACGGGGCTAACTGAACCAAGTTACAGAAAAATAGGTATACTAAATTTTCAAAAAACACACGAGTTCATGAATGTGTACACATATATAATATGTATTATACCTATGAAGATAATTTGAAGACAATCTAGAGGGATTCAAAGTAATTGAAAATAAAAATAAACTGCTTATATTGTACATTAGTTTGCTATTGCTGCCTAATAATTATCACATATATTTAATGACTTAAAACAACACACATGTACTAGCTCACAGTTTTGTAGGCAGAAGACTGGCCTGGTGTGACCAGATCCCTCATCAGATTATCACATGGCAGAATTTCTATGTTGCTGTCTTAGGGTCATATTCAGGCTGAGTCTCCATTGACAGGTCGAGGGAAAGAATCTGCTTATAATCTAATTCAGATTGTTTGTGAAATCCATTTTCTTATTCTGCAATAGTAGAAATAATTCCCCATTTTCTTGCTATCAGCTAAAACCCTCAACTCCTAGAAACCACTTGCTTTCCATGTCATCTACCCCATTCATTCTTCATAGTTAGCAATAGAAAATTTATCATAGATCAAATTTCTCACATGATTTGAATTTATTTTACTTCCTCTTTCTGTCTTAAAACCAAACTTAAAGGACTGATACAATTGTGTTCAGCCAAACCCAAAATTCCCTTGTCTAATGGCAACTCGTTTGATATCTTCAAAATCCATTCACAGCAGTGCCTAGATTACTACTATGATTAATTTTCTGTGTCAACCTGGTGAGCTATGCTATACACTTCTTTGGTCAAACACTAGATGTGGCTGTGAATGTATTTTTAAAATGTGATTAATATTTATAGGGAGTAGACTTTGAATAAAATAGATTATCCTCAATAATATGGATGTACCTCATTTGATCAAGAATTCCAAATAAAGACAAAGGTTTTCCAAAATGTAAGTCTGCCTCAAGACTAAAAACATAGAAACTCAGTTTTCAGCCTGCTGATACTGATGTGTCCAGAAGATTCTGGATTCAAGTTTGAAAAATTATATCTCACCTGAATGTTCATCCTGCTGGTTTGCCCTACTAATTTTAGACTCTGAGCTTCCATCATTGTGTGATGGAATTCTTTAAAATTTCTCCTTCCACCTCTCTCTTTCTGTTCTGGTTTGTTCTATATTTCTGAGGGATGGTAGAAGCACTTGGTTGAATATCTGGAAGTTATGTGTATTCTAGGGAAAGAAATTACAAGTTTATCTCGGAAAGTTATACTTTTCATGTTGCCTTCCATATTAGTAAGCATTCTCTAGAGGTACAGACTCATCATATATATGTTTATATATATATATATATATAAACACACACACATATATACACACAAATATATGTGTATATATATATATATATATAAACATACAGACACATTTTTTATTAAGATGACTTATATAATCAGAAGCTGTGTATTGAAGAAGTCAGACATACCAGAAGTGTTCAGTCTAACAAGCTGGAGCCTCAGAACAAGAGAGAACAATGCTGAAGCCCCACTCTAAAATGGAAGGCTTGGAAACTCCCTCGAGAATCAGTGATTAAAAAATCCATCTTGAAAGAGTGATGTCGGACTTGGGCAATGGCAACTTCATTAGAAGCACCCACACCCAGTCAAGGAGAACGGAGTTTGCACCTGACTCAGCATGTACCTTTTTCTGCCATTTTTTCCTTCCTGATCACCATTCTAGAATACAATGTTTCTGGCATACATGTATAGTCTTCCCGTTCAGTTTGCGTTTTCATGTGCCAGTCATCTGTGCAAACACCCTAAACTGACACACATAGAAATCTCTTAATCCGGGGCATCTCTCAATCCAATAAAGTTGGTAATTCATGGTAAGTATTACATCTACCATTTTGTTATTATCAATAATACACTTAAGAAATTTTACTTTAATTTTGGACTCTTTGAACATCTTATTATACTTCTGTCTTACATTTATAATGATTATTTTATAAGCTAGGCATGATGGTTAATGCCTGTAATCCCAGCAATGTGCAAGGCTGAGGTAGGAAGACAACAAGTGAAAAGCCTATCTCAGCAATTAAGCAAACCATGTCTCAAAATAAAAAGTGAAAAAGGGCTGAGGATGTAACTCAGTGGTAAAGTACCCCAGGGTTCAGTCCACAATATCTGCATAAATAAAAAAATAAATATGATAAAAATAAAGTTACATATCATCATTGCCAAAATCTTGGATGACTAATGTAAGGCAAGGATAGATTTAAAGTTATTTGGAAAGAAATGTCATGGTGACGAATACTATTTGTTGCCAGAGGCCTGGAAAGATGCAATGGTATTTGTCAGAAAAGGAAAAAGAGATTCTAGTGTAAACCACAGGATTGTCAGCACATATAAGTTTCCTGAGTATTAATTGGTCTTAGAAGGGAAGTCTGTATTAGGTCTTTCTTCAAAAATTGCATTAGTGACTGCATTTCTCACATAATTTACCAGGTGATTTTTTCTGCTTCTAAAATTACTTTTTCAATTTTAATTATTAACTACTCTTAGGGCAATGATTTGGAGTTCCCACATATACTATCATATTGATCACTATATAGGCCACACCATAGGAACTTCCTATTGGTGCTGAAAGCATCCTATGGCCTTCTTAGCTAAACTTCAAAATGCACTTCTCACACATGTTCAAATTACAATCCTGGTCAACTCATATCCATTGATTATTTTCTGACCAAATTTTTATCAAACAATTTCATTTTTCTTCAATTTTACTTATTCCATAGGTAATTGTTATTCTTTATTTACCTCCCATATTTTTATGTAACATTATTTTTTCTTTAATCTAAAATGAATTTCTTCATTATTGTTTTATTCCTTTTTTGTGCCATAAAGCTAGTGTGTACGAGCACTACAGTGTGTTTCAATCTTTCCCCACTTGATCTCACATTTTTGTGACCTTTCAATATAGTTCAAAAAACATATTTGGGAGAATGCTATAAAGGCATAATAAAGGAATATTTAATGCATGGATAATTGATTTAATTAAATTCTGCATCATTATAAACAACTTTATTTTGTAAATGGAAATACTAGCTTTAAAATAAGAGTATCATTTATTTGAATAAATTGTGTACATTTGCTCACTTTTTCATGATCAAGGTTTGATATGTTCCAGGTATATTATTAAAGAATAGTTTAAGAAGCATAAGAAGCATTATTAAAGAATAATTTACCATATATAAGCATAACTACCTGAATTATTTTGGAAAATCAAATTTAGAGTTAATGAAATTTACCCAGTTTGAACTTTGATTTAATTTATTTTGATTACTGATTTTTAATAGCAGTACTTAGTATAAATGGCAGATTCAAAACGAACTTTTTTCTGACATAGTGTTGTCATAATCATTAAGTAAAATAGAGGGAAAACAATTCAATTTGAAATTCTAATGCACAATGAATAAAATAACAGTATATTTCCAGAATACTTATACTAAAGAAAAAAATCATTGTTTATTTTAAATTCAAATGTAACTGCTAGTCTGTATTTTATTTGTCAAGCCTCCACTAAGTAAATATTTTTATTTTGAGATTTTTGTTTCTGTTTAGTTATTCAAGATTTGGGGAAAAATAAGTGATTAAATGTTGAGGTTAATAGTGCTTATTTAATGGTTATGGCATTGAACATATAATTAAACCAGTTGTGTTTTAACTTGTAAATATGTCCAGAAGCCATGATACAGAAGCTCAAGTTGTTTAGAGTAATTTTTAAATACTGATGCATATTTATGTATCTAGAGCTTAGAGAAAGCTGAAGGATTCTATGAGGTATTCTCAACATTAAAAACAAATGGCACATACTGCTAAGCACTCATTTTCCAGCAAACACTGCATTCTCTTGCATAATAAGCTATTCAAGCAATCATATCATGTGCTCCTTGCCTTTCCCAAACAGATAGAAGACATTGTAACTCTACTCTTGCATTTCCTTTGCATGAAGATGGAGACGGTTTGAGGAGAGCAAGTTCACTTCACCTAGACTGAGGAAAGACGGATCTTAATCATGGTTGAGGGAATTACTAACATCTCAGAGCTTAAAATGACCCATTTTTCAAAAACAAACATAAAATACCACTAACTTAAAATGGATCATTGTGAGGGTTGAATTAGAATATCTGTATTAATATTTCATAAAATTTTCATTATTATGAATGTTATTATGATGCAGTAGTTGCTCATTTGGTATCCAGTTGAACTATAACCTCCATTAAATGATTTATTTTTCAAAAACTTCTTATATGAATTAATACTCAGTTTTAATTTTAATTTTAGAGAAACAGCCACTACTCTCTGATAAAAATGTTCTATAGAAATCCAGCTACTACCCTCTTACTAACCAATAGGCTAATTTTAATATAACTTTATGAAGGCAAACTAAACAAATAAACAAATTTTTATTACATCATGACCAATTATATAACCACTGTGTATTAGTGGTTTAAAGGTTATTATAGAAAAATTGACTAGAAAGTACAAAGTTTCAATATATTCTCTCTCCTTGCTCTCTCAAAATCTTCCATCAAGCTTCATCTTAATGAGGTTCATGACATAATTTATAATTCATAATTTATGAACACATATTAATGTTATTGGTTGGAAATATGGCTCAGTGGTAGAGTGTGTGCCCAGCATGTATGAGGCCCTGGGCTCAATCCTCAGCACCACATAAAAGTAAATACCACTAGCAAAATTGATACACACCAATACAACTTAATTCTTTTTAAAAAACATTGAAATTAAATGTTTAAAATATATATTTCTATCTAATATATAATTGAATTATAATACTAAAATTATAATTGTTCTGCCTTTTATATGAGCAGGATAACTAATAATAATATTAGTTTAAATACCTTAATCACCTATAAGGAAAATGTCTTTGCTTTGGATTTGTTTCTTAATTTATTTATGAAATTCTTAATTCTGTAAAATATATCTAATATAGAAAAATTTAACAGCTTTTGTTAAGGTTATTAAAAGTTATTTTAAAAGAATCTGAGAAGAGCAGCTAAATCTTTCCTTTTTTTCTTATAAAAATCATCAAATACATTTGTGAATTGTGGTATTAAATCTTATTATGAAGTGATATCTGACCTTATACCTCATTAGGATGAAATATAATTTATACTTGTGAAATTATCTGTGATATTTAAGGCAAAACTTACATTTCAATAATGTTACATTTTCTACATGAGCTGTTTTAACAGTTATCACTAAAAGTTTAAAATGTGTATATTCACTTAAAGCACACAACTATTCAATTTATATAATAGAATATTTGTATATATTTATTTTGAAGTCTTTTTTAAAATTTTTTATGTCATCATTTAGAGATCAACTCAACAACTTTGTCATTTTTGAAAGATTTTTCAAAACTTTACCACTCAGATCTTTGAGGTTGATTCTTGTCTATATGCATATGAAAAAATTCTATTAGTTCTAATAGGAATTAAAAGGAGTTCTATCAAGAACTCATATCTCCATTTCCCTACCAAAGGAATTAGTCAACTCTTTGATTGTAATAACCATTACTTCAGCAAGGGTTTTTTATATATATACCAATGATCATGTTGAATTAATGAATAATTACAAAATATTTTTATTAGATTTATTTTTAAGAGAACATCTAGATTTATAGCTAAATTGAGAGGAAGGCATGATATCTCCTATACATTCCCTTTCACACACATGCACAGCCTCTGCCATAACAAAATTCCCCACCAGAATGGACCGTCTGCTAAAATGGATCAACCTACATTGAAAAGTCATTCCCATTTAGGTATCTGATCTGAATATATAACATATATATAATATGACATATTTGGTCAGATATTTATATAAAATACTATGTTTTGAATGCTGAATAATAGCTCACTTTTTGCTATTATATAATGCAATCCAGTTAATAATCTATAGTTCATTTCAGTTGGCCTATTGTAGAAATAACTACATTGCTATTGTAGAAATAACTTTGTTTAAAATTAAAAATAAAAAAATCTTGAAAGATAAATTTTTATCGTGAGATTCTTACAGTTTTTTTTATTTTCAATTGTCCAATGTAAAGAGAGTTAATCAAATCTTGATCCTTGAAAAAAGAATATTAGCATGCAAATCATAAGTTTGGAAATGTCCTAGAACTTCAACAGGTATATACTTTAAACTTTATACACTCTAGTGAGATAATGTAAAGTATTATATGCCAAAAATTTTATCCACAGTTTCTGCATTTGCAGTACAGGTATAACATTAATTCCTAACTTCTGTTAGGCAGTTGCTGAATGTTAGGTTTTTTTTTTTAATCTCTTTTCCAATATACAGTCTAGGAACTACTATATCACATTTATAACAATGCTTGCCACAATAAAAATTAATATGTTGGGGCTGGGGATGTGGCTCAAGTGGTAACACGCTCACCTGGCATGCAGAGGGCACTGGGTTCCATCCTCAGCACCAGATAAAAATAAAATAAAGATGTTATGTCCACCAAAAATTAAAAATGAATATTAAAAAATTCTCTCTCAAAAATAAATTAACATGTTAACCCACTTCTTATTATTATCTTCCTATGTCCTGCCTTGCTTTAAGAACATAAATGTATCCAGAAATGTCTGTAGAACTAATTTAAATTATCAAAAGACATGAAATTTAGAAATATATAGCAAATCATCATTTACCTTTTTCATGTTTCTAAATGTTGTATGGAGGAAAAGACTGAGATTATTACACAAGTCATGTTACCAAAAGTGATAATGAGTATGATTTAAGTGTGTTCTTTTATCTATGTAGATAGGAAAAACATGATTAGTTGACATTTAAATGGATAAATTAAAAAAAAAACTAAGAGTAACTGTGTAAGTATTTGTTCAGAACTAGAATCAGAAGTAACAAGCATTTAGATATGTTGGGAGAATTCTTGATATACTCAAATATAAAACTAATTCCATGTGATTGAGTGGAAAGGAAAAGGTGACACAAAGATGAAGGGAAAGATGACAAGTGAGGATGAATAAAGGTGGAAACAGCAGACGAATATGTAATTAATTATCTCACTCTGCCATGTCTTACCTCTAACTATAAATTTGGAAAGTAAGGGCTGGGGTTGTGGCTCAGTGGTAAAGCGCTTGCCTTGCATACATAAGGCCCTGGGTTCAATCCTCAACTCCACATAAAAACAAATAAATAAAAAAATAAAGATGTTTTTAAAATTTGGAAAGTAATAAATAGATCAACTTTCCTATACTAAAATTAATTTTCAGAGATATTATGGTCTGTACTGTATTATAAATTTGTACTTAGAGTATCATATTACAGACTTTTTAAAAGTTCAACAGCAAAATAATCAGTGTTCAGTTCAACTTTTTCAGTTTATATTGTTGATGAAGGGAAAATTTTCCTAAAATGGGAATCATTTAATAGGATTTTTCATGGAACTGAAAAGTAGAAGTATGCTGAAAATCAGAGTTTTGTATATTTTTATATAAAAAACACTATCTAATTCTTAATAAGAACTAAAATGTGTTCCAGATGTAATTATAACCATTCATTTAATCTTTATAAGAACTTGATAGAACAGGTATTATTACCTTTCTCATTTTATAGATGAAGAGAACAGAAGCACAGTTCATTTCTGAACCAGGATGAAAACACAGGGCTAATGAATGTTAAAAGCAAGATTTTCATTCAGTTAGTCTCTTTCCAGAGTGTACACACTCAACCACTGTACGTCCATAACATTTCAATTACCTTCCCTGACATCCCTGGGAAAGCCAGTAACGCATGGATGCAGCAATGATATTTCTCCACCTATGGTATTAGAGAGTGTTTAGTTTTACCTTGGCTGCTATTGTTCCTGACTATGAAGTATCTAAACCTTGGCTCTTCTGGAATTTTCTAATAAGTATTTACAATTGCCTTTCTGCACAAATTATATGTTGTTGCCTGAAAATAAGGAGTTGTAGAAAATACAGTAATTGGTTGCAAAAGTACTAGCAAGAAAAAAACACTTTAAAGAAAATGTGGGAATAGTTTACAAGGTTCAGATTAATTCAGTGAGGAGCCAATTAACTTGAAAGGACAAAAAACAGGTAATTCAAGCATGTAGTGGCAAAATATTTACTTAAACTATTCCCTCTGGTCACCTGAAATGAATTGCCCAATGACTGAGGCTTTGGCAGATTTAGTGGTATTATGATCAATGATTATGATGGGTTTATACTGGGCAGTATAGTTGAGGAATGGAGAGTTGGCAGCTTCTGACTATACTGCAAGGACAGTACTCAGTTTGGGATTTAAATTCTCATCTCAAAGGCTGGGGAGAACACAGGAATTGTTTTTTTGTTGTTGTTGTTGTTTTCAATAAAGTAACCACTTACCTTTTTAGCTGCAAGGCTTATATTCACACACAATTTAAAGGGAAATCTGAACCTTCAGTTTGGTGAATTACAGCATTGTAGTAGCTTCCTGGGATGGCTGAAACACAGTACTAAAACATGATATTTTGAAAAACTGAAATATATTTCTTACCATTTCTGGAAGCTGGAAGTCTAAAATCAAGGTGTCAGCAGGACCCTGCTCTCTCTGACAGCTTTAGGCACAGAGTAATCCCTTGCCTGTCCCGGTTTTCTGGAATTTTACAGTCATTCTTGGCACTTCTCCGTTTGTAGATGCAGCACTCCACTTATGGGGTGCCTTCTCCACACTTGTCTGCACATAGACTTTCTCCCTGCATGCTTGTCTCTGTGCCTAAATGTCTCTTTTTAACAAGAACACCAGTTATATAAAATTAGGGCCCACTTTATTGACCTCTTTTTTAACTTTATTACCTCTGTAAAAACTCTAATTCTAAAGAAGGCCACATTTGGAGGGTCTTCAGGATATTTATTTTGAGGGAAACACAATTCAGCATACAATTAGAGTAGTTTGAATATGTAGTAATTAATTTCAAATCTCTTGGGTTAAAATTGGGCATTAAGAGAAAGCAAAATCATAAAATTTGGAACTTTCATTTGATAAATTTCCAGTGACACAGTTATGGTTCTTAAATCACTCGAAAACACCCTGCCAAAATTTGATGAACTACTTTTATTTTTTTTCTAAAAAGTAAAATGAATCTATATCAGGAAATGATCTTGAAGATAAGATGCTTAATTTTATGCATCAATATGACTAGGCCAGGGGATATCTGGATATCTGACTTGACATTATTTCTGAGTTTGACTGTGAGAGTACTTTCAGAAGAATTAGTATTTGATCAGTGCACAGAGCAAAGTGGATGGCTCTCTCCAAGGTTGGTGGGCATCACTCAATATGTTGAGGATCTGAACAGAACTAAAACGCAGAGGAATCTTGAATTTATTCTTTTTCTGACAGTTGGGTCATTGGTATAGTGCTCTCAGTTCTCTTTATTTTCAGGCCTTCAGAGTTGTTTCAGGACAGGAATCTATACCATCAGGTCTCTTTCTGCATGCCAGCAAACTACTCCACAGTACTTCTAAATCATTACTCAGACAATAGATCATGGAACTTCCAAAATTCCATAGTAGTGTGAACCAATAACTTATAATAAATTTTCCAGTTTCTGTATATCTATATCTATCTTTATATCAATTCCTATATCCTACTAGTTATTTTCTCTAGAGAGTCCTGAGGAATACAACTGGATGTAGATTCTCCTCATCCATCTCCTGTCTTCTTTCCTTGCCACCAGATCTACAAACAACATCACATTCAGAATATTTCCATGGAGAAATTACAAAAGCCAAAATAGTTTATAATGGTTGACACACCAAAATAATTGCAATATTTGATCCAGACTTATTAGGTTCAGAAACATAAGAATTGTGAGTGGAAGAATTTGCTGTTGCTTTAATATTTCTATCAGTGGAAAATTAAATAAATAAGTTCACTTAAGAATGCATTTACTAATGTTCTGCCAGAATTCTTGATTCAGCTCGTTTAAGAAAATTAGGAGAGGTCAGACATCTGTAATTCCAACAGCTTTGGAGGCTGAGGCAGGAGAATCACAAGTTCAAAGCCAGCCTCAAAAAATTATGGTGAGGACCTAAGCAACTCATCAAGATCTGTCCCTAAAGAAAATATACAAAAGAGCTGGGGATGTGGCTCAGTGGTTAAGCACCCCTGAGTTCAATCCTGGGCAAGAAAAAAAAAAAAAAAACAGGAGAGATTTTTAACTGCTAGTTTATTTTGTTATGTTTATTTGGAAATTGTCAATGGTTCATTGTATATGAAATTAACATTCCAGAACTTTCATTATAAACTTTTGGAAAGATATTCAAAAAGTTAAAGAATTGAAATATCAGAGTTGATGGATCTTATGTAATAAAACTTTTATATCCTCCCAATGTCCCTGAGAGAACCCTGAGATTATACTATTTTTGAAGAATTCAGAAGTATATTGATGAGTAGAATATCAAACTTGAAATTACTTGAAAATGTTCTATTAGACATGTAAGACAATGCTAGAATGGAAAGAGACTCCTTTTTGAGATTGATCAATACATTTATTCCTGGGGTTTCAGATATATAGTGGCAAAACATTAGAGACCCCTTTTTGAGATTTGATCAATACATTTATTCCTGGGATTTCAGATATATAGTGGCAAAACATTGATGGCATGATTTTATGGAATGAATGTCATAGAAAAATTCACATTTACTGTGACAATGTTGAATTCCTGATTTTGTTATTGTATTATCATCACATAAGAAATAACCACTATAGGAAACTGTGTGGGTTCATTGAACTTATCTTGACTTATCTCTAATTCAAAAAACATTACATATTTTGGAACTAAAGAAATTGCCATGGGCTGGGGTTGTGGTTCAGAGGCAGAGCACTTGCCTCGCACATGTGAGGCACTGAGTTCTATCCTCAGCACTACATAACAATATAAAGATATTGCGTCCATGTATAACTAAAAAAATAATAAATAATATAAAAGAAATTGCCAAATACAAGTTTTTCAGACCTACAACGCCCTTTATGAATCATATCAATTGAGCTATGGAGATCCCTCCTATTGGCTGATGAATCACAGTAGAATTTTGTGCTCCTAACAAATTTTGTAGTAGCTTAGAGAATGTTCCCAAAATTCCCCAAATGGAGTTTCCTCAGAATAACTTTTGCTTTGAAAAGTGGCTACAAGTTCCTTTGGTAAAAACCATAAGGAAGATGAATGCATGGAGTGTCTCAGGGTCTTTCCAAAATAAAATCTAGCAACTGCTTCTTTCAAGGAACACCGTGTCTATAAACTAATTCAGGATTGGAAAATATACCAAGGAATATTTAAGGGGATTCAAGGCAGAATCTCGGTTTAGAAGATGCCTCTTGACATCTATACCACAATCACAGATCTTTGTGAAATCTAGTGTGTTCTTAGAATAATACCATCAATTTGCTGAACCCTAGATTCCTGAAGATGATATTCTGATTACCAGTTCTACTGTTTGACAGAATAACCAAGAAAACACTGTGTTAACAATAATTCAATCAGTAAATTCTTAGGAAAACAGATTAGTTTCCATGATATGGAAGGACCTGAGCTAATCAGTTCAAGGCCTTAAGAATAAGACAAATCTACCCTATGGAAAGGAATTCTGCCATCAGATCCCCTTAGGATATGAACTTTAATAACAACTCATATATAGATTTCTAACATGCTAGACTACTCTGAAGATTTTGGTCTTACCAGCTTCCAGAACTGTGTAAATCAATTTCTATTTCTTCTTATCCTTCTTCTTCTCTTCTCTCCTCCTGTTCCTTCTTCTCTCTTTCTCCTTCTCCTCCTTCTCCTTTTTTTCTTCTTATTTTCTTTCTCTCCCCCACCAACTCTGCCATTCTTTGCACGGCTGAAGATCAAACTCAGGGCCTTGCACATGCTAGGCAAGAACTCAATCACTTAACTACAAAAGGAATCCTTTCATTTTCTTTATGTGTAGATAGATAGATATAAATAAATAAAAATAGATATACATCCAGGGTCTCACTGAATTGTTCAGCAGGTTTACAGTTCCTGAGGCTGGCTTTAAACTTGTGATCCTCCTGTCTCATCCTCCCTCGAGGAATTTAACTGCCACCATTTTAACCGCCACCATGCCCAACGCAGTTAAACTTTTTGCAACTTATTTATCAGAAATTAAAAAAAAAAAAAAAGACTTTCGGAAAATAACCTATAGGCCAAAATAAAATGTTTTAAGTGCTAATTTTCTGGCATATCTTCAAGTTCAATTCATATCCCAAATAATGATAGTTGTGTCTTTTTCCACAAAGTCTTACTAATACAATGTTATATTTGGCTCATTGACGCTCACTTATATCTTGCAAGATGTTAATCTCTCAAGTTTGGGTGTAGCCTCCAGGGTGAGCAACATACTTTGAATAAGTCACCATTACATGGTTCTATATTTCTGTTTTAGACAGCTCTTTCACTTCTGTGACTAAAATGCCTGTCGAGAAAAATTATAGGAGGAAAAGTTTATTTGGGGGCTCACAGTTTCAGAGATCTCAGTTCATAGATAACCAGCTCCATTCCCTGGTGCTTGAGGTGAGGCAGAACATCGTGGTGAAGGGAAACAGCTCACATGATTATCAGAAAGGAGAGAGAGAGAGAGAGCTCTCCACTTGCAAGATATAAATATAAACCCCAAAGGCATGACTTCAATGCCCATCTTCTCCAGCCACACCCTACCCACCCTCAGTCACCCAATTAATCCCTTCAGGTGATTGATTCACTGATTGGGTCATGGCTTTCATAACCCAATAATTTCTCCTCCAAACCTTCCTGCATGATCTCACACTTGAGTTTTTGGGGATACTTCACATTCAAACTATAACATTTCCCCCAAAACTGATTATTAAGGTACTAATCACAACCATATAAGTAGAAAAATTTATTAATATACACTGGAGGGCTGCTTTAAAAATATCTTATTCTCAGCCTTGCAAGTCTTTGTTTTGCTGTTTTAGAAGTGTCATTAGCCAATGGAATATTTACTTGTATTGAAAAATTCTGCTGTTACTCCATTTAGAAGACACTGAACAACCCAGTGGATTGTTTTTAACCTCTTATTCATATAAAAAAAAAAAACAGAAAAATAAAGTAATGGATTCTAATTGTCAAGAAGACATAGCATGATCACCACATAACAGATTCACTGAAGCTGATGTTTGGAGTACAAAGGATTTGGGGGCTATCTCATTAGTATAATTTAATTTAAAATACATCTAACCCGTATAGAAAAGACCACCAAGGACCCATAGAAAGGAATTTGAGTCAGCTCCAAAAGTAATCACCCTGACATTAAGGGTTATTGAGTAAATTTAAGGACAAATAGAGGGGTATTTTAAGGAGCAAATTCTAAGTATCAATTATGACCTTAAGACTTATTTAAGAAAAGAGGAATGTGTTAACGTGTCAATAATTTCTTTTATTTGTTCTGTATATATTTGTCAATTTTCCTTTTTATCTCTCTATATAACTTTTCCAGTTATGTAAGACATTATTAAATGTAATGCAGTCTCTATTTCACAGTGCTGTGAGACAGTGACTGAATTTAAGAAGGAATGAATATGAGCCAAAGATAAATATATTGACAGTTGGCACACTATCTTCAATTTAAGCAGAATGTTAAATGAGTATCATTTTTGTGAAGTAAAATTTTCTTATGTTAGTAACAGATATAGATATTTTGCTTTTCTAAAATATTATTAAGTGTACATATTTATGGGATGCAGTATCTAATTTGATACATGCATACAAAATGCATTGATCATATCAGAGTGATTAATGTTTTTATGACTTTTCATTAATTTATGCATAGTATATCAAATAAATAGCTATGTTTATTGCAGCAATATTTGCAATAGCTTAAATATGGAATCAGCCCAGATTCCCATCAATAGATGAAAGGAAGAATAAAATATGGTATATATACACAAAAGGGAATATTATTCAGTCATAGAAAAGAATTATGTTTTATCATTTTCTGTAAATGAACGGGATTGGAATATTAAGAGAAATAAGAAATCAAGACAAATACTGCAAGTTCTTTTTCATATGTGGAATATAGAGTATTAACATAATTGTGGTACATATATACTTTTATTTGTTGACCATTAAATTTTACCATCTTCTTGAAATATTTTAACCTCACTTTCTCATAACTTAAATTCACCTGGAAGTCAATTTCTGATCTGAATGTAGAATAATGATTAGAAAACAGAATAGATCTTGGAAAGGTGGGAGTAAGGGAAAACAAAGGGTGTTGGATAATGTATATGAAAGCAGAGAAGGAATAAGTTCTAGTATTCTACATGGGGTTCTATAGTGGAGTGGTCATAGTTCACACAGTCTTGTACATTATTTCTGTGTTTGTAGAGGAGGAACTGAAATGCTATTGTTTTGTATATGGTTGAGTATGTACACAGATGTGAAATGGTTACATTGACAAAATGTAATCTATGGATTAGCTTACTCAATATCTACTTTATCTTCTTTTACCTTATCTTCTAGGACATCAATACTTCTCAAGGTCTTTCATGATTAAGGTATGAGATGAAGTCTGGAGTTAAGTTCAAGAAAGATAGGACAAAAAGAAATAAGAAATATGGGTGTGGAATTGAGGTGTAGATTTCTTTCAAACACTGTTAAGAGTCATTTTTCTTTTATGTTCATTTCTGGAGGAAATTCAGAACTTGGTCTATAGCATGTTAAATTCACATAGGTACCATGTGGAAAGAGATTTCTGTTAAAGAGTCTTGTTGGAAGGAAGTCTATTGTCCATGTAGATAATTGTTTTGGTAAGGTAGCATTTACATCTGTTTTTTTTTTTTTTTTTTTTTTTTAGTTGTTCTGTATATCTCATGTACTACGGAAACTGAAATCACCTGCCTTTCTGCTAAATCTAGAATGATGTGATTACCTCTGACACCGAATCCTAAACAACATAGAGTAAATAGGTTTTCTGCACAACAATAATGGAAAAATCTGCAAGAAATATTAAGGAGTGAGGCAAGTTTTTAAATAATTGTGGTCCATGTATTCTTCTATTTGTTGACTTTTAATTTTTGTCACCTTCATGAAACCTTTTAGACTAAGTTTCTTATGACTTAAATTCACCTGGCAGCCAATTTCTGAAAAGCAATCACACAACAGTAATTCATTGTTACCAATGAATGCTGCAGAGTGATCACAGGAGCAATTTCTTTCATTTTTCTAAATAATTATAGCTGTTCATGCTAGGAACATTCTAGTAAAGGTCACTTGCTATTTCTGTTATGACTCTCTTTCTCATTCTCAGCCATTTTAATTTACTTTAAATTTACACCTTATAAATCTGTCTGGGTAAATTGCTTTCATGGGAAATTACAAAAAAAAAAACATATTTATTCTCCAGACATGTAAATAAAAGTTAAATCTATTCTAAGCAGTACCTCTTCCATATGTATCAGTTCATAAAAATGTTTGCTTTGTTTAATGTAAAAATTGTATATTAAAATAACAAGTGAACTGAAATGTCAGATCTACTGATTTTAATTAAATATTTAGAAAAGAACATATGCATCATATTAGAATTAAACTTTTCTACTACAAAAGCGTTTTAGGGAGGTGTAAGAATTGGAAGGAGAGCAGTGACTGCCTTCTTAATGAAAATAAGTGTGGAGATTCCTCACACTCTATAACATGCACCTACCATACCTTCCCCATCCAGGAGCAGAAAAGAGTCTGACGTTGCACCATTTGTCTAATTTTTTTTTTCTAATAGTTTGGACACTGGAGACTGTATTACTCTGTGCAGTAAAGATATATAAGAATGTTTGTATCAGCTATCACTAGTACAACTAGTAATCTAGACATTTTTAGCAGGATATAAGATATGATAGAGTATCAAAAAGTAGTGGATTTAAAACATGATTCAGTATGAATTCAATAAGAATTTGAAGCACGATAGATGTTTAGCTTTGCCAAACTGTTTTCTGAAATTAGAGACAGGGTCATGTGATTTTATAAAATTGTTAATATATATTATTTTGTACAGATTATAGATTGTTAAATGTTAGATAATATTTGAGCTACTGGAAGAAACTCTAGTTTTTTATATTGTGATGAGCTTTATTTTAGAACATTTGCTCCATTTTGAGAGAGTCATGTGTGTGTAATTTTTTTAAAGAATTTTTAATTAAGTTTAGTTTTCAAGGTTTTAAGATTTTATGAGTACAAAGTCATTTTTGGTGGTTTTCTCTAAGAAGTATATGAAATATTTGTTTTATATTTCCATATATTTTGGAATTAGTAACCCTAGGGACCTCGAATTTTTTTTAAATGAGTTTCATTAACAGATTAAATTATTTTAAGACCTATTAGATACTTTGAGTTATCTATTTCTCTAATTTTGAAGTTGAATTTTTAGAAAATGCACTCCTTGAATTAAAATCTGATGGTTTAAACATTGCTTTTATTGTTTTTTTTATTGTAGTTAATAGTTTCCTCCATGTATGTCAATGTTACTGATTTAACCATTAATATATTAGTATTTTATTCTCTTCTTCATCAATCTAGTAGTCAAGACTTGATAAATTTATTTAATAGTTTCAAAAATTATCTTTTAATCTTTGTCATCTTACCACTATTTTTTATTGAGCCCTCTTGGAGCCCTCGTCTCCCTAGTTGACTTATTTTAGAACAGGAATATTTCAAAAATGAACCCTCTTGTATTCGAATAAAATATGATAAGATTATGCACATATAGATATAATTTTATATTATCTCAAAGTTAAACTTAAGAAATATCATTGCACTCTTTATAGAATCATATTTTTAGCCTCTGTACTTACTAATTTGTACTTCTGAAAGAAGTAACATTTCAAGTCTTAACACTAAGTTATCTTTTAAGAACTACTTACTTTCATTTTTTTTGTGTCACCACTTTGTTTTTAAATGAACTGTAGTACATTTTTACTGAAGGCCTTTAACATTTGTTTATCTTCTAGAAATAACTTCTGGAAGATATATCATTCACAATTAATATAAATAAGAATTTAAGTTGTGAAGTGATCTATTTTTTTTTTGTTTTTATATTTTGCATTGTTCTAGGGAAGAAGTTATTTAGTACAAACAAAATGCATCCAACAACGTATTTAATAAGGAAATAATGTTAACAATGCTGTGACTTCCAGATAGGCACACCAGAGTATAGGAAAATTTTATTTTGGGATGGGATAACATTGATAATATGGATGCAATATCTTGAATGAACTCCCATTAATTGGCATGTACTGGGGACCCATCCTCAAACCTCAGCAAACTGGCTTTTTTTTCTTCAAACTATGAAGTACTTTCACTAATTGAAGGTTTAACCAAAAACATTTGTATTTGATCCCCACAATAGTTATAGAGTTGGGATTTTAAATATCACTAACATGTTTGAATAAAACATTTGCTTAATATTTGGAATTAGAATTTGAAAAGAATTTTTTTTTTTTTTTTGGTACTGGAGATTAAACTCAGAGGCACTCAACCACAGACCCACATCCCCAGCCCTATTTTGTACTTTATTTAGAGACAGGGTCTCACTGAGTTGCTTAGCCCCTCACTTTTGCTGAGGCTGGCTTTGAACTTGTAATCCTCCTGTCTCAGCCTCCTGAGCCGCTGGGATTACAGGAATGTGCCAATGTGCCTGGCCAAGAATGAGAATTTTTGAAATTAAAATTAAACCAAATTTTGTAGACATTCAAGAAAATAATGTTGTTGGTAACATGCAAATTAAGATTATGCAAAATAATTGTGTAATAAAATCCAGAATACATTATAAAGTTTCTTTTTTCAGTTTATTAAATGTTTCAGAGTTCTAATTTTTAAGAGGTACTTAAAAATGGGAATAATAAAGGATTAATACTGGGCTGGGGATGTGGCTCAAGCGGTAACTGGCTCACCTGGCATGCGCAGGGCGCTGGATTCGATCCTCAGCATCACATAAAAATAAAATAAAGAACTAAAAAAATAAATATTGAAAAAATTCTCTCTCTCTCTCTCTCTCTCTCTCTCTCTCTCTCTCTCTCTTTCTCTTTAAAAAAATAAAAAATAAAGGATTCATTGTGATTATGTTAATATAAACACCGACCATAAAAAATCAGTTAAACAAACTCAGTGAAAAAAAACAACATACAAAAATCTGCCTCTGAGAGCTCATGTATAATGGCATAATTTGGCATGAACATACTTTATATACAGAGTTACAAAAAATTGTGCTGTGAATGGATAATTATGAAAGTAATGCACTCCACTATTGTCATGTATCTAAGAAATAAAAAAGTGGCCATGATGAAAAAAAAAATCCCTCTGACTTGCATGATATTTCAATAAAAATTGAAATGAAAGAAAAACTATGCAATAAGTACAAATTATTTTTTGATTACTTTCTTTTTTATGTTTTTCTGTGTTTTTTTCTTTTTATTAATCAGTCACCTATTCTTCATGATCATATTGGTTAAAAAGCCTCCTGTCATAACAAAAGATTGGTACTCCTACATAGCAAAAATCAATTCTTTCTTCTTGCTATAGTAGTCAGTGGTTTCTGAATTAGCTAGGTGTAGGAAGTGTTAATTATTTGACTTTAAAATAGAGGAGGTTTAAGAGTCCTTTTACAACTACTTGACATGGTCTTCTGTAGGTCTATAAGAAACCTTCAAAACTTTGTTTAGTTAATATTGACCCTATAAAAATCCTCTGTCAAAAGTTTTTTTACTCAAATTTCATAACTATAGTCAATGTCCACTATTCTTCTATTTATTGTATTTTAGAAGATATGTAAAAAGCATTTCAGGGAACACTTCCAAAAGACTGTTTGAAGTATTTTAAGAGAATATGGTTCTCACAATGGGTGAAGATATTTAAGGGAAAAGTGACAATAAACTCTTCAAACTCTCACATAGAATGTACTTTTTCTTCTCTTGATTTTGCTGTGTTGTATTTTTGCTTTATTGTGTGTGTTTTTAAATTTCTTTTAATTGAATATTATTCAGCAGTTTTACTTTACTTTTTCATGAGGATTAGATATTCTGGCAATGCTGATATAACTTAAAGATTAGAATCTAAAGTAATTTCCATCCTAAATTCCAGATCAAGGAGTGAAGAAGCAAAACTGTAACCCATAGGAATATCAACTCCTTTGGTGGTAAATTCATTGTAATTCTTGAGCTGTGTAAGATATAGAAGCTTTAACTTTTGTGTTGACACATTGATTTGTAGGTAATTTCTCAAAGAAGCAAATGCAGCTAAAGCAGGGTAACTAAACCACCACCAGTTATTCCAGAATTGAATTTGTTAGAAAAGCGAATATAGATTCTGGACGGTAGAAAATGCACTTTTACTTAGCTTTTCAATGATAACTCTCAAAAGGAGTGCCTAGAAGAGTTTCCCAAAGTTTTCCTGTAATGCTATCACTAACTGTCATTTCCCAGTTGTTTGATGTTAATATGCTTTAAATTAATTTGAAACTAGTGAAGTTTCCAGTGTCCTTAGGGTCCTGATACCTTGGATATCACTCTTGAACCCAGCAGCTCCAATTCAATTGAAATTACTTGACACCACTTATGAAAAGCCTTTGAAGTGCTGCTGCCTCAACTCACTGAATCTAGTCTGAAGTTAAAAAAAAAGAAAAACACAACACTTTTTTAAAACCTCATTTTGAGTATGACTTTGTCATTTTCCTTTTCATTTAAAACTTTTGAATTGTAATTGTATTTGAGAGATGAAATTATCTGTATCACATGTGTATATTTGATACATTCACCTGGTAGAAACTGATACAATGTGAGATAGGCAGTGTAATGCTCTTTGAAATTCAATGTCACTCCATTTCACAATTAAAATTCAAATATATCCAAGAATTCCTATATAGCACTGAATGTCATTGAGCTATTTTTTCCCTTTCATGTATCAATAGTATATACTTGGTTAGAATCAAATAACAACAATGTATTAAAGCATATAGTCTTTTGCCTTGGATAAAACAGACACAAAACATTAAAGTTTCCCTGCTCTGAAAATTTTGTGTTCCCTCTTTTAGATTCTTCCTACAATGGAGATAACCACTAGTACACAGAAATATCAAGATTGTGAAAAGAAATCTGTTAATCTGGGTTAATGTATTTATTATATTATTTCAGGTGCTAGGATCAGTATTTAAAGCTATCTGGCTAACTTAATAAGGTGAGATGACCTTCTAATTTATTTCTGCACATAACTAAAATAACACCAAATTTTCAATAGCTGTGACATATGATAGTGTCAACAAAAAATATCTATATTTTAATAGTACTTTACTTTAAATAAAAGTCTCCTCGTTAAATTGTCTTGTTCAAAATACCAAATATCTTACTATGGGCATCACTAAAATCAAATAACTGTCCCAAATATCTATTCAGCTAATGGCCCACATTTTCTGTGCAGTGGTCAGATGAGCAAAATTCTTCATTGCAAAAGTTTGTGTGCAATGTCTTTTTTTTTTTTATTATTTATTTATTTATTTATTTATTTTTTTTTATTGGTCGTTCATAACATTACATAGTTCTTAATACATCATATTACACGGTTTGATTCAAGTGGATTATGAACTCCCCCTTTTACCCCGTATACAAATTGCTGTATCACATCAGTTACCCTTCCATTGATTGACATATTGCCTTTCTAGTGTCTGATGTATTCTGCTGTCTGTCCTATTCTCTACTATCCCCCCTCCCCTCCCCTTCCCTCCCCTCCCCCCCTCCCCTTTTCTCTCTCTACCCCTTCTACTGTAAATCATTTCTTCCATTTGTATTATCTTGTCTTACCCCTCCATTCCTCTTATATGACATTTTGTATAACCCTGAGGATCGCCTTCCATTTCCATGCACTTTCCCTTCTCACTCCCTTTCCCTCCCACCTCTCATCCCTGTTTAATGTAAATATTCTTCTCAAGCTCTTCGTCCCTACCCTGTCCTTGTTAACTCCCCTTATATCAAAGGAGTCATTTGGTATTTGTTTTTTAAAGATTGACTAGCTTCACTTAGCATAATCTGCTCTAATGCCATCCATTTCCCTCCAAATTCTATGATTTTGTCATTTTTTAATGCAGAATAATACTCCATTGTATATAAATGCCACATTTTTTTTATCCATTCATCTATTGAAGGGCATCTAGGCTGGTTCCACAGTCTTGCTATCGTGAATTGAGCTGCTATGAACATCGATGTAGCAGTGTCCCTGTAGCATGCTCTTGTTAGGGCTTTAGGGAATAGACCGAGAAGGGGAATAGCTGGGTCAAATGGTGGTTCCATTCCCAGCTTTCCAAGAAACCTCCATACTGCTTTCCAAATTGGCTGCACCAATTTGCAGTCCCACCAGCAATGAACAAGAGTGCCCTTTTCCCCGCATCCTCTCCAGCACTTATTGTTGTTTGACTTCCTAATGGCTGCCAGTCTTACTGGAGTGAGATGGTATCTTAGGGTAGTTTTGATTTGCATTTCTCTGACTGCTAGCGATGGTGAGCATTTTTTCATGTACTTGTTGATTGATTGTATGTCCTCCTCTGAGAAGTGTCTGTTCAGGTCCTTGGCCCATTTGTTGATTGGGTTATTTGTTATATTATTGTCTAATTTTTTGAGTTCTTTGTATATTCTGGTTATTAGGGCTCTATCTGAAGTGTGTGGAGTAAAGATTTGTTCCCAGGATGTAGGCTCCCTGTTTATCTCTCTTATTGTTTCTTTTGCTGAGAAAAAACTTTTTAGTTTGAGTAAGTCCCATTTGTTGATTCTATTTGTTAACTCTAGCGCTATGGGTGTCCTATTGAGGAATTTGGAGCCCGATCCCACAGCGTGTAGATCATAACCAACTTTTTCTTCTATCAGATGCCGTGTCTCTGATTTAATATCAAGCTCCTTGATCCATTTTGAGTTAACTTTTGTGCACGGCGAGAGATAGGGATTCAGATTCATTTTGGTGCAAATGGATTTCCAGTTTTCCCAGCACCATTTGTTGAAGATGCTATCCTTCCTCCATTGCATGCTTTTAGCCCCTTTATCAAATATAAGATAGTTGTAGTTTTGTGGATTGGTTACTGTGTCCTCTATTCTGTACCATTGGTCCACCCGCCTGTTTTGGTACCAGTACCATGCTGTTTTTGTTACTATTGCTCTGTAGTATAGTTTGAAGTCTGGTATCGCTATACCGCCTGATTCACACTTCCTGCTTAGTATTGTTTTTGCTATTCTGGGTCTTTTATTATTCCATATGAATTTCATGATTCTTTTATCTATTTCTACAAGATATGCTGTTGGGATTTTGATTGGGATTGCATTGAACTTATAGAGAACTTTTGGTAATATCGCCATTTTGATGATGTTAGTTCTGCCTATCCATGAGCAGGGTATATTTTTCCATCTTCTAAGGTCTTCTTCTATGTCTTTCTTTAGGGTTCTGTAATTTTCATTGTATAAATCTTTCACCTCTTTTGTTAGGTTGATTCCCAAGTATTTTATTTTTTGGGGGGATATTGTGAATGGAGTAGTTGTCCTCATTTCCGTTTCAGAGGATTTGTCGCTGATATACAGGAATGCCTTTGATTTATGCGTGTTGATCTTATATCCTGCCACTTTGCTGAATTCATTTATTAGCTCTAATAGCTTCTTTGTAGACCCTTTTGGGTCTGCTAGGTATAGAATCATATCATCTGCAAATAGTGATAATTTAAGTTCTTCTTTTCCTATTTTTATGCCTTTAATTTCTTTTGTCTGTCTAATTGCTCTAGCCAGTGTTTCGAGGACTATGTTGAACAGAAGTGGTGAGAGAGGGCATCCCTGTCTTGTACCAGATCTTAGAGGGAATGCCTTCAATTTTTCTCCATTCAGAATGATGCTGGCCTGTGGCTTATCATAGATTGCTTTTACAATGTTGAGGTAAGTTCCTGTTATCCCTAATTTTTCTAGCGTTTTGAACATAAAGGGATGCTGTACTTTGTCGAATGCTTTTTCTGCATCTATTGAGATGATCATATGGTTCTTATTTTTAAGTCTGTTGATGTGGTGAATAACATTTATTGATTTCCGTATATTAAACCAGCCTTGCATCCCAGGGATGAATCCTACTTGATCATGATGTATAATTTTTTTGATATGTATTTGAATCCGATTCGCCAGAATTTTATTGAGGATTTTTGCGTCAAGGTTCATTAGAGATATTGGTCTGTAGTTTTCCTTCTTTGACGTGTCTTTGTCTGGTTTCGGAATCAGGGTGATGTTTGCCTCGTAGAATGAATTTGGAAGTTCTCCCTCTTTTTCTATTTCCTGAAATAGCTTGAAAAGTATTGGTGTTAGTTCCTCTTTAAAGGTTTTGTAAAACTCTGCTGTATACCCATCCGGTCCTGGGCTTTTCTTAGTTGGTAGTCTTTTGATGGTTTCTTCTATTTCCTCTATTGTTATTGGTCTGTTTAGGTTGTCTATATCCTCCTGGCTCAATCTGGGCAGATCATAGGACTCAAGGAATTTATCTATGCCTTCAGTATCTTCTATTTTATTGGAGTATAAGGATTCAAAGTAATTTCTGATTATCTTCTGTATTTCTGAAGTGTCTGTTGTGATATTGCCTTTTTCATCCCGTATGCTAGTAATTTGGGTTCTCTCTCTTCTTCTCTTCGTTAGCATGGCTAAGGGTCTGTCAATTTTATTTATTTTTTCAAAGAACCAGCTTTTAGTTTTGTCAATTTTTTCAATTGTTTCTTTTGTTTCAATTTCATTAATTTCAGCTCTGATTTTAATTATTTCTTGCCTTCTACTTCTTTTGCTGTTGTTTTGCTCTTCTTTTTCTAGGATTTTGAGATGAAGTATGAGATCATTTATTTGTTGGTTTTTTCTTTTTTTGAGGAATGAACTCCAAGCAATGAATTTTCCTCTTAGAACTGCTTTCAATGTGTCCCATAGATTCCGATATGTTGTGTCTGTGTTTTCATTTAACTCTAGGAATTTTTTAATTTCCTCCTTGATGTCTTCTAAAACCCATTGATCACTCAGCAACCTATTGTTCATTCTCCAGGTGATGCTTGATTTTTCCTTTCTTCTTTTATCATTGATTTTCAGTTTCATTCCATTATGATCAGATAAGATGCATGGTATTATCTCTACCCCTTTGTATTGTCTAAGAGTTGCCCTGTGACATAGTATATGGTCTATTTTTGAGAAGGTTCCATGTGCTGCTGAGAAAAAAGTGTAGCTACTTGATGTTGGGTGGTATAGTCTATATATGTCAATTAAGTCTAGGTTGTTAATTGTGTTATTGAGTTCTATAGTTTCCTTATTTAACTTTTGTTTGGAAGATCTGTCCAGTGGTGAGAGAGGTGTGTTGAAGTCTCCCATGATTATTGTATGTTGGTCTATTAGACTCTTGAACTTGAGAAGAGTTTGCTTGATGAACACAGCTGCACCATTATTTGGGGCATATATATTTATGATTGTTATGTCTTGTTGGTGTATGGTTCCCTTGAGCAGTATGAAGTGTCCTTCTATATCCCTTTTGATTAGCTTTGGCTTGAAATCTATTTTATTAGATATGAGTATGGACACTCCTGCTTGTTTCCGCGGTCCATATGAGTGATATGATTTTTCCCAACCTTTCACCTTCAGTCTATGTATATCTTTTCCTATCAAATGCGTCTCCTGTAGACAGCATATTGTTGGGTCTTGTTTTTTGATCCATTCTACTAGCCTGTGTCTCTTAATTGGTGAGTTTAAGCCATTAACATTTAGGGTTATTATTGAGATATGGTTTGTTCTTCTATCCATATTTGTTTATTTATGTTACTAAACCTGATTTGTTATCCTCTTTGACTACTTTCCCCCCTTTACTGTCCTACCTCCCATTGTTGGTTTTCAAAGTTATTTTCCATTTCCTCTTCCTGTAATGTTTTGCCAAGGATTTTTTGAAGAGATGGTTTTCTAGCTGCGAATTCTTTTAACTTTTGTTTATCGTGGAAGGTTTTAATTTCATCTTCTAATCTGAAGCTTAATTTCGCCGGATACACGATTCTTGGTTGGAACCCATTTTCTTTCAGTGTTTGAAATATGTTATTCCAGGATCTTCTAGCTTTCAGAGTCTGTGTTGAGAGATCAGCTGTTATCCTGATTGGTTTACCCCTAAATGTAATCTGCTTTCTTTCTCTTGCAGCTTTTAAAATTCTCTCCTTATTCTGTATGTTGGACATTTTCATTATAATGTGTCTAGGTGTGGATCTCTTAAGATTTTGCACATTCGGCGTCCTGTAGGCTTCTAGGATTTGGGATTCTGTCTCATTCTTCAAGTCTGGGAAGTTTTCTCGTATTATTTCACTGAAAAGACTTTTTATTCCTTTGGTTTGGAGCTCTGTGCCTTCCTGTATCCCAATGACTCTTAAATTTGGTCTTTTGATATTATCCCATAATTCTTGGATGTTCTGCTCATGGTTTCTTAGCAGACTTGCTGAGCTGTCTATGTTCTTTTCCAGTTGAAATACTTTGTCTTCATTGTCTGATGTTCTCTCTTCTAAGTGATCTACTCTGCTGGTAGTATTCTCAATTGAGTTTTTAAGTTGGTTTATAGCTTCCTGCATTTCTAGAATTTCTATTTGTTTGTTTTTTATTACCTCTATCTCCCTGTGAAATTGATCTTTTACTTCCTGGATTTGTTTGTCAATGTGATCTTTCATTGTCTGATTTTGCTGTCTCATGTCTTCCTTGAGACTCCAGATCATCTGAAGCATATAAATCCTGATGTCTTTATCTGACATTCCATCTGTTGCAGCTATTACCTCTTCTAAAGTTGAGTTGACCTGCATTGCTTGTGGTCCTTTCTTTCCTTGTCTTTTCATACTGCTGACGTTTCTTTCTGCTTGGTGCCACTGTTGTGTTTTTGAAATTTACCCCCTATTTATTTATGTTGCTCTTGTATAGTTGGGAAGTCTCCCTTGCAGGGCGGGTATTGGCTGTGCTCCTCCTCTAATTATGGTGGTCTGTCTAGCCCGCTGATCGGTCGCAGGTCTGCCCCCGCTGCGGGCACGGGTGGTGGCTTTGCTCTGCCCCCACTCCAATTGTGGTAACTTAACTACCACGCCCTGGGATCGTTGGTCCTGATCTGGATGTGGGTGGCGGCTCAGCTGGGCCCCCCCGCTCCAATTGGTGTGACGAGTCTCCCGCGCTGGCAGACCTCTAGGCCAGTGGGTCGAAGTTCTGCACAGCCCCCACTCCCAATGGGGGTACCTAACTACCTCTCCAACGGGTCGCTGAGCCCCCTCCGGACCCGGGCGGCGACCCTGCTCCACCCCCACTCCAACCAGTGTGACGCGACTGCCTCGGTGTTACGTGTCCACCCCGCTGGCAAGCTACCTGGCCTGTCTTGCCAGTTGGCGGCAGGTCTGCCTGCCCTGCTTGCTCGGATGGCAGCTCCGCACAGCCCCTACTCCAAATGAGGTTACTTGGCTGCTGCGCCGCGGAATCGCTGGTCCTATTCTATGCGTGGGCGGCTGCTCTCTTCAGCCCCAGCTGCGTTTGGGGTGTCATGGCACCACGCCGGCGGGTCACTTGGACTGCTCTGGGCGCAGGAGGAAGATCCACTCTGTCCCTACAACACCCCGCCGGACCCTGATTGAGAAGCAGTCACCACCGGTTCCCTAGCCTTGGGCCAAAGCAGCTTAGGTAGCCGGAACCCCGCCTCTCCGATCTGATACACTCTCCGCTGGGAGCTGGCTCCAGGGAGCGACGCCACGGGTTTCCCAGCCCCAGGCCAAAACTGTTCCGGGAGTCAGAACCCAGTCGCCCCAAGCTCAGCGCACGCTCCACTTGGAGCTGGCCTCCGCCGGCAGTCTCCGCAGTTTCCTCAGACCTGGGCCAGGTTAGCCCCGGGAACCCGAATCCAGCTGCTCAGTGCCCGGCGCACACCTTGCCAGGCACGAGCCTCTAGGAGTATTCTCCACAAGAACCCCCGCCCCGAGCCTGAGCAGAAAATCTGTCTGCTAGAAGCAGGCAAATACCAGCCTGTTATCACCTGTTCGTAGTTGAATGGGCTGAGATCAGTAGAACACGGGGATGATTACATCATCTCTCCGAAATGGCGGCTGCTGTTCTCCACTGTGGTCCGACCGGTGTCTGGAGCCAAACTGGGCCTCTTCTCTCCTCTGTTTCAAAGCCGGAACTCAGCGCTAAGGGCTCCGATGTACCACAGGCGGGAGCCCCCCCGGATCCGTATCGCTGTTCCCCACTCCGGCACCCTGCCGCTCCCCGGCGTGCGCCACAGACTCCAGCCGCGGGGCGATCGCCTGTCAGGCTATGCGACCCTCCGTGCGGGGAAATGGAGCTCTCAGAGCCGAACTTTGCACGATGGAAATCTGTCCACTAGATTCTGGAGCACCTCAATTTCACTTGAACTTCCCAAAGATATCCTTCAGCCGTTTTGCATCGTCTTTCTCCCACTTAGTGACGCGGCGCCCTGGGGTGATGCAGTCCCTTCGCCGCCATGTTAGATCTCGCAATGTCTTAAAGGTTTCTATATCTCTCTAGTTAATATTGTTTTTCCTATCACAAACTCAGATGCTCTAACTGCAAATTCTAAAATATTTTTGCATATTTTTAGTACTGTGGTCTATAACTTCTTATGTTAATAGTGCCAGTGAGTCTGATTTGAGTCTTTTAAGTGTTTTGTTTGTTTGTTTGTTTTAAATACTGGGGATGAAACCCAGGGCTCCTCATATGCTAAATGAGTGCTCTACAGCTCAGCTACTCCCCCAGCCCTTTAAAAAGAAAGAAAGAAAGAAAGAAAGAAAGAAAGAAAGAAAGAAAGAAAGAAAGAAAAGAAAAGAAAGGAAAGGAAAAGAAAAAAAAGAAAAGAAATGCTTTAAAACAGGGTTTCACTTAATTGGCTAGGCTGGCCTTGAACTTACAGTTCTTCTCCTGCCTCTGTCTCCCCAATAGCTGGAATTTCAGATGTGCACCACAGCCTCCAATTTTGGGGCGTTTCCCTGGAGTTTAAAACCCAGAGAGAATGGACACAATCTGAAACAGAAGTCAGGTTAAAATACAGAGGTCCAGGGTTAGAAAAGTGAATAGCAAAGTTCTATATTAAAGCAAAAGGAACTGAAAGGAAGAGAACTTTGGAGATAAAGTGGTTGGCTTTAAAGAAGGGATAAGAGAAGAACATTTGCTGTCATTTAAAGTTGCTGGTGCTCAGATTCAGGTTGTGATTGTTTTGATGGTTAAGTCTACTCAGGTTTAATGTTAAAATTAAGCATCTTTCCAGAGGGACATAGTATGATTTAAAAAAAAAAAAGTGTTATTTTTTTTAGCAATAGTAAAAATTCCAGATTCAAATCCAAGTTGGAAGAGATTTTTTTTTTCCAGAAACTTCTTTAATCATCCCCTACCTACAGCCCAGTTTGCCATTATAATTAAATAGGCTGTGGTCCTATCAGGTAGTATTGATGACAAATCATTTTAGTCTTTTAAGCTCAGATTGTTCCTCTACATAAAATCTTTCAACAATTTACACTGTTATTTGAATGCTTTTCAAATTTGTGCAAAATCTTAGCATATCATAATAGCCCTACATAATCTTGCTGCTCCCTGTGTTGAGAACCTCATTTTCCATCACTGACTTTATTAACATATTCCAGCCACACCAGCTTGCTTTCTCTTCCGCAAACACGCCAAGTTCATTACTGGCTTAGCTTTTGGCATATGCTGCTTTCTCTGTGTGGAATTAATGCCCTTGGAACTGACCATGTCTGACTTTGTATAATCCTTCAGATCTCAGCTCAAATTAACAATTTTCAGAGAGGATTTTCCTGAACTTTGAATCTGGCCTCTTTCTGATAATTCTCTCTGCTCCACTTCCTTCATTTATATCTTTAGTAGTGCTTATTACAGTCTGAAATTATTGCATTTTTGACTATTGATTTTCATATTCCTTCCATTAAATTTAACTAAATATAATTATGTTTTCTTGGTTCCTATATCAGCTCTTACAGTAATGTGTATATTTATGTGTATAAATACTCACCACAAAATAAATATAAATTTAATTAGCGAACTAAATTTCAGTGGCTTAACTCTTCTTAGATAAAACTGCAGACCCACTTGGAGAATTTAACATCTGCCAGAATTTCCATCAGATTCTGGAGCCCACCCAAAGAAAACATACAATCCAAAAGAAAATTGTATGCTTGCATTTGAGATGCAACTTCAAGAGAAAACAATGATCCAGGTTCTTTTTCCATCTCTATTGCTGATCCCGGCACTTCCAGGAGTCAAGATGGTAAATACTGCCATGGTCCCCGGATAGGTTATCTGGCTCATGATCACTGCTGTCAGTTTCCCCAAAAACCGCTACCGCACTACTTTGAGGCTCATCTTCTGCTTTCTAGAAAGTAGTCTCTCTTCAGTTGCCTTTCTTTTCCCATTTTCTTCGACCCAAGTATGAATACAGAACTATTTATTACCCATAATGACAGCAGAGATGAGGCTTCACTTCTAGTGCTACTTTAATTAAATTAGGGATGACCCAAGGCAAATAAGGATGAACATACACACATATGAATGAATAAAGGCCATTAAGCAGATATTTTCTTACCACCTAAGGGCCCACAGACTCAAAGATCACTACTGGTCTTTGTTAACCTAGAAACATGCCTCCATGACTTTTCTCAGGTTACTATGGGACAACACCCAGCTGACCTCCTTGGAAAGCATCTATGAATGTGTCTGGGAAATTTTCTAGATCACCTATTTTACTTAATAGTTTTACTGATGCATAATTAACATAAAATAAACACATAATTGAAGTGTATGATTTGATGAGTCTTGACATAAAAATACTTCCACCAAACCTTCAGTGGAGTCAAAATTTTTTATGGATCTTCACTGTCCCAGACTCAGTAGTTTCCTCTAACCATCCTGTCTGCATTATAAAGTAGCAGCCCCTTCCAAATACCGTCTATCACTTATCACTCTTTCAATTTATACTTGTGATCACTGCTAAAAGTTATCAGATATTCTCATTATTTCCCACCAGAATGCAATTTCCAAGACAGGAATTTTATTTAAGAGAATGTCTCTAACATATAGGGTATTAACAAGATAAATGTTGTTAACCAGATAAATGTCTTGTTAAATCTGAATCTCCTCCTTTGAAACCCTCAAATTGCAAGTTCCCAAGAAAATATCCAACAAGCACTTAGCTCTTATGTCTCATTCATGGATTTTGAGAGTGATGTATAATTTTTCTGCTTATACATAAATACCATGAAAACAGAAATAATATTCTGTATTTTTATTTATGTATCTTCAGCTACAATTACTTTACCTATACGCTTAATTGAATTAAGCATTAAATCAATTTATCTAATTCCTCTATGTAATAGCCATTTGTGAGCAGCAATTTGACCTTGCTCCATTATTTTCAGCATGACAATTTTATACAAAAAATTTAAAAACTAATAATAAATTTCCCGTTGTCTAGATTACTCAACTGTGTGAGGAACATCATGTTGTGTTTGGTTGTATTTCAGTCAGTATTAGCTAAATAATAGTCTTCTTTTTCTCTACATTGGGTTAAATAAGATTTGGTGGTTTTTTTTTTTTTTGAGTCTTCTGCTTTTTTAACTATTGCTTGAAAATAAGAACAACTATATGCTCTAAAAAGAAGAAATTTATCAAAATTTATGTAGCCTTTATTACTTCTTAAGAAAGGGATATTTTATATTTTTCAGCTTTGTAATTAAAATAATCATTGTGTTTTGATATTTATAACATTGATTTTAGCTGTTTATATATTTAATTATTTTATCATGCTCACAATAATTCTAGAGATTGGGCTAGTATTGTCATCATTCTGAAGATGTGGAAATAGAAGTTAAAAACTAGAAGTAACTCCCCAAGCATAACAGAAACTTTATTAAGATGGCATTTGAAACCTGTTAAATAGAAGCGGGACCTGTAGCTGCTCCCAGACAGTATAATATAGAGAACACAAGGTAATGTCATGTCTGGGATTGTGTTACCTCCAATTATAGTGTTGGTTTTCCTAAGAGTCTCTCTCCCCTTGTTGTTCTGATTAAGCAAGCAGGTTAGGAACTGAGAATAGTCAATAATCAGATGGAAGTAAGGACATCCTCTAGACAATGTTTAGTAAAAAATGAGATTTCAGTCCTAAAACCATGGGAACTGAAATCTGCCAATTACCATCAGAAGCAGATTCTTCTACATTCAAGCCTTAGAATGAGACCATAGCTATAATCAGCACCTTGATCATGGATCTTGAGAGATTCAGAAGTGGGAACTTAAGTAATCCATTCCCACACTCATGGAACACAGAAACTATGAAATAATAAGTGTAGATTTTTCAAATCACTAATTTTGTGATGAATATTTTATGCAATATATAGATCACTAAATTACAGCTGGGCAAGAATGTATAAGAGTAAAAATTCTGGTGCCATATGTAAAGCCAGATTGCAGATTATCTAAATGTGTAAATATCAATAAGACATTCCAGTTGGGTATACCATATGGTCTCAGTACCAGGATCCCATCCAGAAAACCACATTAAATGTAGTCTCTATGTCTTCATAGATTCCCTTTTACTATAGTATCTCAGGATTTCTTTGTTTTTGGTCATCTTAATAATTTTGAGTATCATGGGCTAAGCATTCTTTGGAATGACATTCTGTTGGAATTTCCATGACATTTTCTCATGGTTAGACAGGAAGGCAGACTATAAAGGTAAATTACCAATTTCTTCATATCATGTCAAGGATGTACTCTGTCTATCTGAGTTGTCAAAGTTATTTTTGACCTGGAACAACTGGCTGAGTTAATATTTTTTCAGCCTTCCTTACTGTAAAATTATTCTTTATATTTTTCATATTGTACTCTTTGAAAGAAAGCTATTATGTAGGACATACTTACAGGGTGAGTTTGTTACTCATCCAGAGAGTGCATTGGTGTGGAAATGAAGTGTTACCCAAAAACTTCTATGTTAATTCAGGATTATCAAGAGGTGAAATGAGTGGATTACGAGAGTTGTAACCTAATAACTCCTTCTTAGTTTGAATGGGAAAACTGGGTGCTAACTTAGAGTGGTGGAACATGGCTGACTGAGGTGAGTCACTGGGGACATGCCATAGAAGGCAAGGGTTCATGTTCCTTACAGCTACTTCCTCTTCCTTTCTTTCTCTCTCTCTCTCTCTCTCTCTCTCTCTCTCTCTCCCCACCCCCAATTCCTTGCTACTATGAGCAGAGCAGCTTTCCTGTACCATACACTTTCTCCATGATGTTCTGCCTCACCTTGGGCTCAGAGCAATGAGTTAGGAGACCAATCGTGTGCCAAAATAAACTTTCCCTCTTATAAATTGTTTTTTCAGGTATTTTGGTCACAACAATGGAAAGTTATCTAAAACACAATGAAATACTTGTATAAATTATTTGAGTTCTTCTGCATAGTGACTAGTGTCTACTTGTTTAATTGAATTATTCAAGGATTTATATCAGTTAGATATATAATTTCCAATTTAAATTATTGTCTAATATATTTCGTGGCGGTTTAAATGCTTCCAGTAGTTTTGGCTGCTGGATGCTTGCTCTTTCAGATGGTTCCCAGGCCACTTTGATATAACCTTTTCATTTTTTGTTGTTTACTTAATCTTATTCTCTTGTACCACAAGATATTCTGGGCATATTTCCTCTGTTTCATGAACCATTTATAGAGTTCATTTTTACCTAAAGTAGTTCTCATTATTTTTATTGGGGAATAGTATTAGAAATAAAGATTCTAGGTGTTAATTATGTTTATTGCTACTGAGGTGACATTGCTCCTAGGTACTGTCAGCTAAAGAGATCATGGGAGATATGTGTGGTATACTAAGTTATGCAAGTAAATATATCTAAATATTTCTATACCAACCTGTAACTATATTAAGCTAAAACTGAGTTTATACTGACATCTCCAACCCTCCATTATCACATGTAATATTCTAGCCTCCTCTTCCTTGATTAAGAGGAACCTCTAATCACACAGTGATTAACCTACACCCTATCAGCCACCTATTTAATCGCTCAATTCCAGTATGCATACATAGCAGTATTTCAATTATTAATCTATATTCACACAAGAAACCACTTTATCAACTGGAGTGCTTCTGAATTATTTTTATTTTTTTCATTTTGCTTCTTTTGGCTTTCTCTTTAGACTCCCTTACCATGTATGTGTTTTTCAAATATTTTCTCTCCCTTATTTCCAAATGACACAGGTTAAAAACTTTATTCCCCATTTTCTTCTTATGAGCATTTTTTATACATTTATAGCATAGTTATAATCTTTGGTCATAATCTTTATTTCACACTATAATCCTTCCATATCCTGAATTATTTTAAAAAAAATAGCATTTGTATTAGTTAGAGTCCTCTAGAGGAATACAACCAAGAGGCTGTAAACATGTATGATTATAAAAGGGGACTTATCAGGCAACTTACATGATCAGAAGCTGTATATTTCTGCAATGATTATCTGCCTGCCAGAGAGCGGAAGGAACCAGCAGCTTCTCAGTCTAAGAAGTCTTAGAACAAGGAAGGCCCAATGATGTAGCCCTGGTCTAAGATTGAAGGCCCCCATATTCCCTGGAGAATATCTGTGACAGCCCATATTGGAAGAGTGAAAAAGCTGGAGTCTGATGTCCTTGAGCAATGCCAGCAGCAACAGACACTTGCTTCTGAAGAATCACGCTTACATGATTCGGCATCCTCCTACCACCAGGTGGTCCATCTGTGCTCTTCGTCTATCGGACAGTGACATCCATATTCTGTCCCTCAGTTTGCTTCCCACATGTCACTCATCTCTGGAAATACTTTCATTGAAAACACCCAGAAGTTTCTAACTCCTAGGCAACTCTAAATCAAATGAAGTTTATAATACAGATTAATCATCACAGCACAAATTTCACTATCTTCTCTACAAAGGTCCATGGTTTTGACAAATGCATATTGTCCCACGTCCACCAAAAAAATAAGCTACCTTACAAAATGTACTACCCCAAAAATTCTCTCTTCTAGAAACTCAATCCTTTCCTTCTCCCAGATGATTTGTCACTCAGTAATCTTCTTAATTTTATCCATAATTATGTTTGTTCCACAGTGTACTATTATTGGCATTAGATGGCATTTAGCCTTTTCAGATTGAGTTATTTCACTTAGCAACATAAATCTAAGATTACTCTGTATCATTTCATATAGCACAAAATCATAATCTCTTTTATGTAAGTACCCCCATTTGTTTATCCATTTAGTGACAGGTTTTCTGTTTGCTTCAAATTTTTTCCAATTATGAATGTGGCTGCTATAAATCTTTGCATGCAGGTTTTGTGTAGGCATAAATTTTTAAATCAGTTAAGTAAATATCTAGCTGCATAATTGCTTGATTATATGAGCAGACTATGTTAAGTTTTGTAAAAACTCTCAGACCCTCTAAAGATGATGTACCATTCTGTATTCATACCAGTAGCTTCTCATTTTCTTTTGCTTTTGTTATAATCAGTTTTTTTTAATATTAGCCATTCTAATAAATTCATACTGGTTCATTTTTGTTTTACTTTGCATTTTCTATGACAAAAGAGGTAGACATTTTTTCATATATTTATTTGCTGTCTTCTTTTTTTTTTTTTTTTTCCCTGTGGGAATCAGGATGGAAAGAACATGTTATAATGGACAGTGGATTTGGTCTTGTGGCCAATCAGATCCTTCCAACTCTGATTCTTCAGTTTTCATTTTCTAGATAATTGGTTCATCTAATAAAACTTTCATAGCCCTCCCACCTCCACACATACACCAAACAGGACTGTGCCTTACTTTAAGCAACCTATATCTTCCATAAAGAAAACTTTAGGGGCCGATCACATCTACATTGTCATTGCACAGCATGGCTTCATCAATTTGGTGAATGCTATCAACATTTCAGCTAGAGGATCTAACTGGGCTTTTTGACATATATACTGTAAACAAACCCTTGAATATAACAGAAGAGCTGCCATTTATAGGAACCCTGAGAGTATTTCGGTAATGCAAACAGTCAGTCCTAATTGAACTATCTTGTAAATGTGGACTTTAAAGGTTGCCCAAAAGGGATGCAGCCATTATAGGGCATGTTATACAAGGACACAGTGTTAAAATCTAGGGCATGGACCCTGGACATGGAGGACCCACATCTCTGAAAGTGAGGTTTGGTTAGGGAGCCTGTGCAGCCACAGGCAGACATACCTGAGACTTTGTCTAAGTACTTTCCTCCAAGGAGCTTTCCTCTATGATCTCATATCTCCTCCCAACAGGTAGTTTTACTTCTGATTTACAGGCAGAAGTAAAGGCCAAGCAGCTCAAGGTCACAGGCAGGCATATCTGGACTGGAAACCAGGTCTCCCTCTGCCTTTGTCACCAGCTCATTGCTACTTCCCTGCAACCCAATACTCTATAGCCCCTCCAGGGTCCAGGATTCCCTTTGACACTCCCAGGAGACAGCCCAGCCAGCAGAGCCTCCTGTCCTCCTGCCAACCAAAGTAGCAGCAAGGGAGAAGAAAGACTCAGCTTAAGCTTTTTTCCACCTCTGGCCCACCCTAGCCTCTGCCCAACTCAGCCACAGTCCCAATCTCCAGGATTTACCCTTTCTTGAAGCCCTGTGTTAAAAACAAGGTTGAAAAGTTAAAGCTGAGTAGACCTCTTGAGAGCTGGCTGCGGTCTTCTCTTGACATTGGGTCAGTTTGAGGATCTGCCCCCAAAGGGCCCAGGCAAGAAATGTCCCTCACTTACATATTCTTCCCCAGTGCTTCCCTGACCCAAATCACCAACTCAGAGTAAGCCTGGGTCAGAGTATGAACAGCAGAGGGACTCTCCCAGAAGGTTCTGCACTGAGGGAGGCTAAACAGGGCAACAGCCACAAAAGCAAGGAACGCTCAAAAGTTGAGACCAAGCAGGGCCTCAGACAGTTGGTTGATGTCCCGACAGTATGGTTCCCGCTGCAGGATGAAGTCCACCTTGTGATCCTGACCCCGGAACACCTCCAGCAGCTGGCGCCGGAGCCTCTCCGTCTCCCGGGTCTTCCGAATGCCACCACTACCTTTTTCCTCTTCCCTCCCCTGGTGCTGATTACCATGTTCTGCAAAGGCCCTGGAAGGATTCTGAGCCTTAGAAGATCCCTGTTTCCTGGCTGGCTTCTTCAGGAACTCATCCAGGGTGGGGCCATTTCGCCCCAGTGGGTCATCAGGAACCATGAAGTGGTTTCCCACAAAGGTGAAAGGCAGCAAGCGCTCTCTGATGATTGCCATCCACTTGTCAGACTCCTCTGCCAAGTCCCGGAACTGGTCATTGGAGACAATGATCCCGTTGGTCTCTTCTGCCAGCTTCACCATGAACCTGTGGTCATAGGAGGAGATCCTTTTTCCATCCATGACTCGTGAGGGAGTTAGGGAGAGCAAGCTGAGGGAGTACAGCTTTTGCAGGAAGTGACTCTCTCGAACCTTGGCATCCTTACTGAAGCGCCACTGAGGCACAAAGACGGTTATGTCACGATGGCCACGGTCCCAGAAGTACTGCACAGCAATGGCAATGCCCCGGCTGGAGAAGTAGTGCTGGAGCCCATGGACCATGGCCACATTGCTGCCATCAATGACAATATGGCGGAGGTCTGGCTGGCCAGGCACATTGGCAAGGCACAAGGTGAAAGGATCCTTCAGGGCCTCCTGGAAACGCTGTGTGCCAGTCACTAAGTTGCCCCCACGGGTACCTCGTCTCCCAGGAAACCCTCGACCTCGAGCCACGGCCTGCTGCTTATCTCCTCGGTCTCCCCGGTCTCCACAGGGCCATGGGGGTTCGGGCGCGGGTGGAGGGCTAGGTACTCTTGGAGGTGAGGCATTTCCATTGTGCAACCGCTGAAGAAGGGAAGCTCCCCGGGTTTGAGCTGTCCTCTGACAGGGACCAGGGGCACCAGAAAACTCACCCTGGATACTAAACCCACCTCTTTCCTGAGGTACCCCCTCTTTTCCCAGGGCCTTTCTTTTCAGGGGCCCATCTTCCCTTGTCCTTCCACCTGCTGAATATGGCCTGAAAGCCACTTCTCTGTCCCAGGCCTCTTCCTTAGGCAGCTCCTTCCACCACAAATCCATCTCCTTGGAACCACCTTGTTTCCCTTGATCCTTCTCAATAGTATGACTCCCTCCCTCTGCTCCTTTTGATTCTCTGCACCCCACAGATCCAGGGCGCAACGACTCCCCACCTCCACTCTGGAGAGCCCTGACTCCCCAATGCTGAGTACTCGGCAGGTCTGAGCTTCTCCCCTGCCATGAGGTTAACACTTGTGGCCCCTGCCCACTGGACGCCTCCTGCACTAGACTCAGAAGCTCCTCCTGAACAGCCAGGGGCAGCTGCAGCAGGGCCTCTGTGTGGACATCCTCCCAGGGCTGCAGCAAGGCAGAGAAGTCACTCAGCACTCCAGCACTCTGAGAGGCTCTGGGGTATGGTCCTGGCTGAAAGTCCCAGCTCAGCCGCCCCACTAGCTCCTCCACACGGCTCTGAGCCATGACAAAGGCCTCAGTTAGGCCACTGATCATCAGTGAACCAGGTGCCTGAGGTACCAGATGGGCTGATGTGCTCCAAGCCAGACAGTCAAGGAAGAAGCCCTGGGCTCCCAGGAAAATGAAGTGCAGTCTGGAGGGGTAGTGGATTTCATTTTGAAGTTCAGGGCTGCAGAGACCCTTCAGGTACTCTTTCGCTCTGCTGACGTTCTCCTTGGGGTCCTCAAGTTGCAGCCAGATGTGAGGATTCTTAGGGCAGTCCTTAGGGAGGACACTCAGCCCCACGCTGAAGATGCGCTCCAAACGGGCCTGCTGCTCCCGAACCTTGTCTTCTGCCTCCGCAGACACTGCAAAGCGGTCAGGGGTTGAGGAACCAGCCCCCAAAGTAGGCATGGCTTCTTCCCCTTGTCCCGCCTAAGCCGCGGGCTCCAGCCTCACGTCCTGCTGGCGCCTCTTGGTACCCCAGGGCCCCAGGTTCGCCCGTGCCCCCAGCCCAGGGGACTAGGGCATGGGGCCCCATTTGCTGTCTTCTTAACTTCTTTGTTGAAGTATCTTTTTAGATCTTCTGCTCTTTGTTTTGTTGGATTATGTGTCTTCTTACAGTTAAGAATTTAATGCTCTTGAAAGACTTTGGCTCTAACAAATAACATTATTTTAAATCTTAAATTAGAATTCTTTATCACTGGCATAAAGAAGAACACTTATTTTTTTGCATTTAACCTTGGTATATCAACTATTAGTTTGAGGATTTTTTTTTTAGATTTGGGTTTTTAATATAGGCAATCATGTCAACTGTGAATAATGATAATTTATTTCGTCTTTTTCAAGCAATATATCTTTATTTCCTTTTCTTATTGAATTAAGCTAGCTAGAATTTCCAGTATTATTAGCGACAAATCCTCTGAAATGGAACTGAGGACAACCACTCAATTCACAATATCCTCAAAAATAATAAAATACTTGGGAATCAACCTAACAAAAGAGGTGAAAGACTTATACAATGAAAACTACAGAACCATAAAGAGAGAAATTGAAGATCTTAGAAGATGGAAAAATATACCCTGTTCATGGATAGGCAGAACTAACATCATCAAAATGGCGATATTACCAAAAGTTCTCTATAGGTTTAATGCAATGTCAATCAAAATCCCAAGGGCATTTCTTGTAGAAATAGAGAAAGCAATCATGAAATTCATATGGAAAAATAAAAGACCCAGAATAGTAAAAACAATGCTAAGCAGGAAGTGTGAATCAGGTGGTATAGCGATACCAGACTTCAAACTATACTACAGAGCAATAGTAACAAAAACAGCATGGTACTGGTACCAAAACAGGCGGGTGGACCAATGGTACAGAATAGAGGACACAGAAACCAACCCACAAAACTACAACTTTCTTATATTTGATAACGGGGCTAAAAGCATGCAATGGAGGAAGGATAGCATCTTCAACAAATGGTGCTGGGAAAACTGGAAATCCATATGCAACAAAATGAAACTGAATCCCTTTCTCTCGCCATGCACAAAAGTTAACTCAAAATGGATCAAGGAGCTTGATATCAAATCAGAGACACGGCATCTGATAGAAGAAAAAGTTGGCTACAACCTACATACTGTGGGGTCTGGCTCCAAATTCCTCAATAGGACACCCATAGCACAAGAGTTAACATCTAGAATAAACAAATGGGACTTACTCAAACTAAAAGTTTTTTTCTCAGCAAAAGAAACAATAAGAGAGGTAAATAGGGAGCCTACATCATGGGAACAAATCTTTACTCTTCACACTTCAGATAGAGCCCTAATATCCAGAGTATATAAAGAACTCAAAAAATTAGACAATAAGATAACAAATAACCCAATCAACAAATGGGCCAAGGACCTGAACAGACACTTCTCAGAGGAGGACATACAATCAATCAACAAGTACATGGAAAAATGCTCACCATCTCTAGCAGTCAGAAAAATGCAAATCAAAACCACCCTAAGATACCATCTCACTCCTAAGATTGGCAGCCATTATGAAGTCAAACAACAACAAGTGCTGGCGAGGATGTGGGGAAAAGGGTACACTTGTACATTGTTGGTGGGACTGCAAATTGGTGCAGCCAATTTGGAAAGCAGTATGGAGATTTCTTGGAAAGCTGGGAATGGAACCACCATTTGACCCAGCTATTCCCCTTCTGGGTCTATTCCCTAAAGACCTAAAAAGAGCATGCTACAGGGACACTGCTACATCGATGTTCATAGCAGCACAATTCACAATAGCAAGACTGTGGAACCAACCTAGATGCCCTTCAATAGACGAATGGATAAAAAAATGTGGCATTTATACACAGTGGAGTATTACTCTGCACTAAAAAATGACAAAATCATAGAATTTGGAGGGAAATGGATGGCATTAGAGCAGATTATGCTAAGTGAAGCTAGCCAAGCCCTAAAAAACAAATGCCAAATGTCTTCTTTGATATAAGGAGAGTAACTAAGAACAGACTAGGGAAGAAGAGCACGAGAAGAAGACCAACATTAAACAAGGATGAGAGGTGGGAGGGAAAGGGAGAGAGAAGGGAAATTGCATGGAAATGGAAGGAGACCCTCAGGGTTATACAAAATTACATACAAGAGGAAGTGAGGGGAAAGGGAAAAATAACACAAGGGGGAGGAATGAATACAGTAGAGAGAGAAGAGGGGAGGGGAAAGGAGGGGGGATAGTAGAGGATAGGAAAGGCAGCAGAATACAACAGACATGAGTATGTCAATATGTAAATCAATGGAAGTGTAACTGATGTGATTCTGCAATCTGTATACTGGGTAAAAATGGGAGTTCATAACCCACTTGAATCAAAGTGTGAAATATGATATATCAAGAACTATGTAATGTTTTGAACAACCAACAATAAAAAAAAGAAAAAAAAAGAAAAGAGGATATCTTATCTTCTACTTTGAGTGTATTAACTGATTTGATTTTTTTCCTTCTCCACTAAACTCATTGTTTTATTTAAGGTATCTTGTAAGAGAAATTTAGTTTTTAAGCTATACCATATCAAATAATTTTTAATTAAACATGAAGGATGGATGTATTTCAGAGATGGATGTAAATGATGGATAGGTCATTGATTTTTCCTTTTACCAGGGATAGGACTTCATACTTTATTTACAAGATATCAGTTTGCCATAATTTCAATTATTTTTGTTTGAAAATGAATATATGTAAAAGATTGTGGGGAAAAAAATAAGCTATAATTATGGTTTAGATATGAAGCAACCCTGAAAGCTCATGTGTGAGACAATGCAGGAATGTTCAGAGGTAAAATGATAAAATTGTGAGAACTTTAACTTAATGAATCATTCCACTGATTTGCATCAACTGGGTGGTAATTTGCAGGCAGGTAGGTTGTGGCTAGAGAGGTAGGTGGCTGTTGATGTAACCCAAGAGTTTATATTTTGTCCTTGGTGAGCAGAGCTTTCTCTGTTTCCTTATTGTCATGTGTTGAACTGCCTTTCTTCTCCATGCCCTTCTGTCATGATGTTTAGTCTCAGATCGGGCTGAGAGCTCTGGAGTCAGCTCAGAATGAACTGAACCTCTGAAATTTAAGTCAAGATTAACTTTTCCTCCTCTACTTTATTCCTGTGAAGTTTTTTGGTTACAGGGAAGAAAAGCTGACTAAAACAGCCACCACAGTGGCCATGAAGTCCATTTCCAAGCTGTATCATCTTCTGATTTCCTTAAACCTGCTAATGAAAGGTGAAACATAATTTTAGTATATCATCCAACCATTCTATTCTTCACTATTTTCCCTAGATTAGTTAAAGAATTTGAACTTGGAAATTTCAAAAAATTATAGTTCTTCTCTTCATTGTAACAAAAAAAAATCTGAAAATAAAACCCCACAAATTTCTATCAATATACAGATGAAAAACCAGATTGTGTTCTGTAGTTAAAATCAGATATTATTTAGGATATTAAAAGAATTAACTATTATTTGGTACAATAAAGGGATAAAAAGATATTCAACATCAATAGTTACTAAGGAATGCTAATAAGATTTACTGTGTCCATGCTTTCTAACACAAAAGAATACTTAAGATTTCAATAACCAAGAAAAAAGTGTGATTAAAAAGTGTCATCAAGAACGTGGAACATTCAAATATTTTCATTTACCAAAGGCATTTTACACAATTGATAATTCCTTTAAAAACAACAGTTAGTGTTCTAAGATTTTTTTAGAAGAGATATGAAAATGTATGTCTGTAAAAATAGTCTATACAAGAATGTTTAAAATACCCTTGTTCATAATGGCCAAAATATTGGAAACATCTAAATTTCACAGGAATGGGATGGAAAAACTATGTTATAATATGCCCACAAGATGCAATATTATTAAAAAATTACATGAATAAGCTGTTAATAAAGGAAACTAAATAAATCTCAAATGCATTACTTCCTTTAAATAAAGTTTTATAATATTATGAAGTCCAGTGAGAGGCAAGGAAGACAGGTAATAGGAATGAGAAAGTGGTAACCTAGAAATGAGAAATTGTTTTACTAAATGAGGAATGAGAAAGTGGTTTACTAAAAGAGGAAATGAAGCATTTTTCACTTTTTAGTGTGACAAAATATTGCAATCTCATTTTAAGTTTTGTTAATACTATATCAATGGCCAAAGTTCATTGATTTTAACACTTTTGAACCACATTTTACTATATGTAATATTTACCATAATACTTAAAATGATGCATATATTTATAGCTAAAAATTACAATGTAGTTTGTCTATAGTACATTTTGTTTTTAAAGGACTACTGTCTTACTGAGCCACTCAAAAAACTGTCTTAGCAATAAAGCCCAAAATATATTCCTGTTAAACACAATGTCCATTTACTTAAATTTTTTATAAATTTTAATGTGCCTTATATTTTGACTATACCATTCTTGCACATTTTCATTCATCTTAAAGCTTTTAAGGCTCTTTTATGATTTTTCAAAGTTTGACTGTTGTGAGTTTAATGTTTGTGTGCCTTCAAATTTCAGTTGTTAAAGCTTAAACCCCCATAATGGCTGTGTGTGGAGATGAGAGCCCTAAGCTATTAATTCATGTTAAATGAAGCCTACAGGTAAGGCCCTAATCCAAAACAAGAGACTCAGAGTGCTGGTGCCTCTCTCCCTCTGTTTTCAGATTATACAACATAGCACTATTTGTAAAATAATACATTTTCTTTCTAAAACATACTTTTTCTATTCTACAGCTTTCCTTCCCAGGGCCCTCATTTTTCCTAATTTGTCTTCTAACATTTCTTGTACCACAGACCTGCTAGAGGTAAATTCTCCCAGCTCTTATCTGTTTTCCAATACCTTTATTCAACTTTCATTTTTGAAAATATTTTTAGTGGATACAGAATTACAAAATGACTCTTTTCAACATTAAAAAAAAAAATCACTCCATGGTCTCTCGCCTCCAATGAATCTAATGAGAGTTCACTCATATTTCTTCTTGACATTTCCTCTAAATTACATGTGTTTTCCCATTGGCCTTATTTCCTTTGGTTTCAACAACATTACTGTGAAGTCCTGTACTTTTAACACAGAGAAACACCCCCCCACACACACACACACATTTTTGGGGTTCACCCTCCTCCTGTGATTTGTCAGAGGTGAAGGAAGCTAGAGAAATTTTCTTGTATAATTCTACATTTAAGAGATAAAATTTGTCAAGGAAATACGATAGTTGTTACTATAAGTTAAAATTTAAGTAAAATTAATATATTGCACTTTGTGGTTCTGATAATAAATAAAGGAGAAATCATATTTTAATTAATCTGCATCTGAAAAAGAATTTAGGTCATATGATCAAGAAGAAACAATAACAGCTACCAATGCTCAGTGCTTTTTTATAGAGACAAAACTATAAACATGTATGTATTTGTTGGGAATTTATACCAGGCTAATTACATGATGGTGTTTCTATGGGTACAATACATGCTTTGTCTCTCCAATGGGGAGAATCTCCCCTGGCAGAAACATACATTCATATACAGATACACACAAACATACACATATAAAACCTACATACATTATTTGAATACAAATCTATTGTGTTTTAGAAAAAAAATTAGTAGATCATTGATCTAAGGTATCATGGAATACATTAATTTTGATATTTCCTTTTACCTTATTTTATGTGCCACTAACTTTTCTCCTTAACTCTATAAAATTAACAAAATTCCTAAAACCTATAGCAGATATGTAAAACATAAACACATCAAATACATTGGAAAAGAGATGTTATATATATATATAAATAGGCATAAACTAGTATAACATACACACACACACACACACACACACACACACACACACACATATGTTATACTAGTTTATGGCCAAGCTGTTTTATTCACCTTCATCAACTGTTTCTATTCAGAGAGTCAGAGAAGATCCACTACTCTTTCCAGGTTAAGGTAATGAAAACAAAAAGCCCAATTGAGAGGTGATTATACTAGCATTTGTTGTTTACCATTATGGATCTAGGAAATCTTTTGCTCATGTTACTTATTTAAATAAGTATTTAATAATAGCATGCTTTAAATTATTGTCTTTGGATAAATTTATATGCTGCTGGAATTTGTTGAAAAATGAACATTTTATTCATTTTTTCTTTATTAAATTATTTATTTATTCTAATTTGTTAGACATGATGGCAGAATGCAATTCATTTTCATATTACGCATATAAAGTACAAATTTTCAAGTCACTGGTTTTACACAAAGTATTTTCAGGTCATTCATGTCTTCATATATATACCCGGGGTAATGATGGCTAACTCATTCCACTGTAATTCCTACCGCTTCCCCACCCTTTCCCTCCATACCCTTTGCCCTATATAAAATTCCTCCATTTCTCCCAAGCTCCTTGCCCCCACTAGCCATTATGAGTCAGCATCCTCATATCAAAGAAAACATTGGGTTTTGGTTTTGGGGGATTGGCTTACTTCACTTAACATTATCTTCTCCAACTCCATCCATTTATCTTCAAATGCCAGGCTTTTATTCTCTTTTACTGCTGCATAATGTTCCACCATGTATATATACCAAAGTTTCCCAATCCATTCATCTACTGAAGGGCATCTGTATTGGTTTCATAATTTAGCTATTGTGAATTGTGCTGCTATAAACATTGATTTGGCTGTGTAGTATGCTTTTTTTAAGTTCTTTGAGTATAAACCGAGGAGTGAAATAGCTGGGTCAAATGGTGGTTCCATTCCCAGGAGATTCCAAGGAATACTGCTTTTCATATTGTTTGCACCAATTTGCAGTCCCACCAGCAATGTATGAGTGTGTCTTCTAACTAAGAACTAGTCACATTCTCTGCTGGAAAAAGAAAGGACAATTGGGGGCTGAGGCTGTAGCTCAATGTCAGAGTGCTTGCCTAGCACTTGTAATGCTCTGGGTTCGATCCTCAGCAGGACATAACAAAAAAATAAAAATAAATAAAATAAAAGCATGCTGTCCATCTACAACTACAAAGAATTAAAAAAAAAGAAGGAAGGAAGGAAGGAAGGAAGGAAGGAAGGAAGGAAGGAAGGAAGGAAGGAAGGAAAATTGATGGTGCTGGATTTGACAATATATCAAACTTCCTATTTCTCAATTTCTGGAAAGAATAGTTCTCCTGATAAAAGATAGATTAAATTCTATTACATATTGCTTTACTTATTCCTTTGTCATGTCACCTAAAATTGAAGCAAGGAAAAAATCTTACTTGTTTTTCACTCTATAGATTCAGTATTTATATATATTTTTTATGTTTTTTATCCTCAAGTAAAATTTTTTGTGTAAAATATCTTCACCAAAAAATAATTCAAGTATGAAAACTTCTTTGATTAATATCACTAACTTAATTTCATATATACATATTAAAACTAGTTTAAATATCAAAAGATCTTGACCTCAAATATTTAGAAATAAATAAACCACATAACCTAAAGTATAATACTTGTGTTTGTTGTTTATTGCTTCTATACAGTTCCCTTAATTCTAAAATTATTTAAAATGCTGAATGTCTAAATATTTTTCATTCTACAAGAACACTTGGACACTTTTATTGAATATCTGTTTTTTTCTAAATTATATTTTCAATGTTTCATCTGTTTACCTATCTTAGGAGTTTTAAATATTTAGTAACAATTACACATTAGCAGACTCAAAAGTAAATTAGTGAGCTTTTAAAAGCATATAACATGTAAATTTCAGAAAGCAAATCAACCTAGTAGTCAAACCAAAAGCACTCAGTGATAAAATATGAAAGATGTCATTGGTCAAATATTTAAATATCCAGAAAGTTTATTCAAATTGTAATTGAGTTCCTATACAAAGCCACATTCAGTATGCTATTTATTTTCCTTTTATATGTCTCTGGATTATATTTGTTTTTGAATTGTATTGCCATCACAAATAAACAATTGGTATGCCTAGTTATACAGAAAAACATGCAAAATGCAAGGAAGTTAAATCTATTTTCATATTCTCAGATGTAAATTGAAACAAGAAAAATATCTGCTTCAGAATTATCTATTAAAAAGATTATAATTTCAGAGTTGTTTTTTCACATCACTTACATCAGGATGCTAATAAAAAATAATAATTCTAACATAACTCTAATAGTGACTGAGCTGCCAGAAATATCACTGCCAGTGAATTAACTCATGTTGTTTACAATAATTTGCCAACTTTTAATTTGAAAAAAGTACTTTGTGGAATTAATACTGATGCTAACTCTGCATTTTTATGCTCTGAAATGACACTAAAATGAAAAATGAATCTCATTTCATTGTACATTTTGGATGCAAAGCACAAAGACATTACAAAAGATATTTTGATCAAAGCATGTCAAAATGTAAAGTTCTTAGGAAAACAAAAACCTTAAAGCTTCTTATCTATTTTGACTGTGAACCCACTCCATTTTTATTTTGCTTTTGATAGGAGTCTTCTGATAAGTGACTATCCCAGAAAGAAATATGTATTTATTTTTTATGGCTATAGGCAACTGTATACTGCAACTTATATGCAAAATTTAATTAGAACAGTAACAATGAATGTGAAGATTAATATTGAAAGGTGTCATTCTAGAGTTTATAGTATTAACAATAATAGCATCTACTCTTTTTTTCAGCAGATAACTTCTATATTATTATTATTATTCTGTTATAAAAATCAATGGATCACAGTGCACGATACTTGATAAATATATACAGTGTACAATGATCAAATTAAGGTAATTAACATTTCTACTGAATAGTTTTTGATGTAGTTGATTTTATGACACTTTGATCTTTCTTATCAATCCTTTTGATTACTTATTAGTACATGTTACATGAAAAGTAGAGAAGAAAAAATAAACAAATTTATATTACTTAAGATTATTATCACTTTCATGATTATGATTTCCATTTTTAACAAGTTTTGTCATTATGATTAGTGACAAAGTAAAATGAGATTTGAAGTCAATCTGCCAACTGAAAATTAGCATATTCAAAAACATCAAAGAAAATCAAGACTAGAATGAAAACAACTTTCCAATATGAAATGGTGAGAGTCAGATTTTTAAAAAGAGCCCCAAACAGCAAAATGTTCCAACTGATGTTGTATTCTCATCTATTTGATCATCTTTTCAGTAGAAATTTAAGATGTTTTCTAGCAGGTTCTCATGTGCTTCTTGGTTTGAGATTTGTGGTTAATTTTCAGAATGGATAAATTAGTTGGCTGATCTTTAAACAGTGTTCAAAACTTGAATTCTTAAGTGTAAAGTTAAATTTAAGTTCTTTTCCTTATTAAGATGCTAACATGTATGTGCATTATTATTTTTTATTATTTAATTTGTCTAACATTCTCAAATGTAAAAATAAATGATATAACTTGATTTCTCAAATATATATTCTTTTTTATTTCTGGGGTGGGGAGGTAAGCAGGGATTGAACTCAGGGGCACTGGAACACTGAGCCACATGCCAGCCCTATTTTGTATTTTATTTAGAGACAGGGTCTCTTTAAGTTGCTTAGTATCTCACTTTTGCTGAGGCTGGCTTTGAATTCATGACCCACCTGCCTCAGCTTCCCCAGCCATTGGGATTACAGGTGTGCACCATGTGCTGGGCTACATTCCTAAAGTATCTCTTTATATTCTAAATTATTCCTAAGTCCAATATGTAACAATTATATTAGCCAATAATATTGCAAATATTTTAGACTTTAGAATGTGCATGTTACCCAATAAATATGTGTTAAATTTTGCTCTCAATTTTAAAGCTGCATTGTTTAATGAACATGTTTATTCAAAGTAAAACTAAGAAATTTCAATTGACCACAATGAATCATTTTGGAATGTAAATAATAAATCCTTATTATCTTGAGTTCTATACATATACAATCATGTGATATACAAATTAACACTGTTCTACTTTATTATTTCCTATTCATAAGTTTTCTATTTCTTTTACTCCTCATTGCAACATATACGGCATGCATATTTTTGTCCCGAGTCTTATGTGGGATGTAGTCTTTCTCTATATATTGTGTATACTTTTATTAGTTTTCTATTTCTATCCAATAAATTACAAAAAATAATTCAGCAGGTTTAACCAATGCACTTTAATTATTTCATTGTTTGCATTGGTCAGCAGTCATGGCATGAGAGCATGATCTTCTATTCAATTAGTCTAAATGCAACTTGTTTGTTGAACTGTGTTTCCATCTGGAGGCACCACTGTGGAAGAATCTGCTTTCAAATACATTAAAGTTGTTCACAGATTCATTTTCTTTTAGATATATGAAAAAGGTCTCTGCAGTTTCATTGGATGTTGAGGTTATCTTTAGATCCTCAAAGCAACCTCTAGTTCCAAGCCAAATGGGATTCTCTTATGAGTCTGCTGGTTACATCAGGACATTTTCTGGTTCCAGAATTATAAGATGGATATTATGCAATATATTGAGATGAGATTGACATCTCATCATTTTTGCACCATTGTATCAGTTTTAAGAGAGCCTCATGTTATACCTGTACTAAGTGGGAAACAATTATGCCAAAGAACACAAAATGAGAGGATTAATAACATATGGTAAATTATTCTACCACAATATAGATACTTTTAGGTTTGTTTAAAAGCATTTTATCTATTTGAGTAAGATCTTTTCTATCCTAATTAAGTGAAAGTTTTTAGGCCTGAATTGGTATTGAGTTTTGCTAAATGATTTTCTGTATCCATTAATGAGCATGAAACTTAATATTATAATAAGAGTGGATTACATTGATTTAAATTTGAATGTTAAGCCCATATTTTATGTTGGGGATAAATTATGTACGGTAGTCATATATGTATATGAATTTTACATGTTAATGTTTTATTGAGTATTTTTGGTTAAGTATTTGTTATTTTTATTAGTCAACTATATTTCTTGTAATATCACAATGATCCTTTCATACAGTAATTGTATTACTCTCATAAAACCCATTTGAAAAATACTCCTTCTTTACTTCATAAAGAGTGGAATTTTAATATTGTTTATTTCTTAAATTTCAGAGACCTTATTGGTAAATGTTCATTTTTACTTGTGTTAATTTTTCTCTTTTAAGTCTACTAGTCTACTATAAATATAGTATTTTAATCATCCTTTTGATTGCAATTTTTATAGTATATCATTTTTAATCTCTTCTAACTTATTCTTTTCTTTTTAAAGTATATTTATGTTTAATAGTATAAGATATGACATTTTTAAAGTCCATTATGACAATCCATATTTTAATAGAAATCTCTAGAGCATTCTAAAAAGTGCTTTAGAGTACTTTTAAAATAACTTCGTGTTACATATGGATTTAAACCTATCTTTTTCTTGTTATTTTATTTTTCTATAAGTTCTTGTTTCTTTTCTCCTATCCCTTTCACTGCTTTCTTTTAGATTATTTGAATTTTTTTAAATTCAATTTTGTCCTCACCCTTGTCTTACTACTTTTATCTACATTTTATTAGTTTAATAATTGTACAAGGATTAAAATATGCATTTGAACTTAAAATATTATATTATTTTATTGTAGCAATATGCTTCCAACTTCTAACTAATCCTCTTTGTTTTTCCCATCTTGTAGGATTCACAAGACTATGCTATTATCAAGAAAATAGTAAATAAATGATATTTTATGAGCCTTTATCAGTTTTCTATTTGTTTATTGGTGAAGAGATAGTCCAGAATGACCAGTCAATTATGACCTTTAGATGACACTGACCTTTCTTATTTCTAATAGTACCATTAAAAATAACTCTACTTATTAAACAAGATCTCACAGATAGATAAAAGACATTACACAGATCATTTGTTTCATTTTGGAGGTGTGGTACCAGGGATTGATCTCAGGAGCACTCCCAAGACTTATTTTGTATTTTATTTAGAGACAGGGACTCACTGAGTTGCTTAGCACCTTGCTTTTGCTGAGATTAGATTTGAACGCTAGATCCTCCTGCCTCAGACTCCAAGCCACTGGGATTAAAGGTGTGCGCCACCATGACTTGCAATTTCTTTTTCTTCTTTGTTTCATATATATATATATATATATATATATATATATATATATATATATATATATATATATATTTTTGTAGGTGGATGTGCTGGAGGTTGAATCAGCATAGTGCTGATATATCCCCAGCCCTAAAGAATACGTTTTTAAAATGAGACTCAATTGCATAAACATTTCATTATTTTGTCTGCATTTTTATCATAGTAATTGAAAATAATAAGTTTGATATGATTAAAACCAGAAATATATCCACAAACACATTAATATTTAACACTATATCACAATTTTTAAAGTTGATTAAGATTGATCTTTTTGAAAATTTTTGCATTTGTGTCAAAATTTCAATCCACAAAGAAGTAGTTTAAAACCTATTCAATTCTGCATATCAAAGAGGCTCATAGAAAATTAGAAAAGTGACTGAAGATGTAGTTAATGCAAGTTTGAACAGGGAACATGGAATGTACTCTGTTGCAGCGTCTACAACTAAATATTTTATTTTTTACCACTTCTGCATCCTGTTCAATCTATTCAAATTTTTTTAATATTTATATTCATGGCTCTGGGTCCCCAGAATGAAAGAAACTTTCCCCATGGAGCTTGTACTCTAGCTCGACAATTTGATAGTATCTTACACCAACTGTACTAAGAGTCATAAAATACAAACTAATACAAATGTTATCACTACATATGTGGGAATAAACATGCACATGGTCCAAAAAGACCTTATCGATAAATTAATATTTAGGTTGAAACATAAGAGCCATGCACAAAAGACTCCCAAGATATGTTTTACCCTAGAGAAGTGATAGCATGTTCCACAAAAGTAAAATTGGGAATGGGTGAAGATTAAATGGTGAAGAGATGTGTTTGCTATTCTGTTCTGCTCATCAAAGTTTTGCTGAGCATGTTATACATGCCAGGCACTTTATCAGGCTGTGAGGGTTGGGGAAGATATGCAGACTACAAAGAAGGTAAAATGAAAACCAAATCACTTTGATATACACACAAAGAGTTCAATACATTCATCTTTTCATTATGTGTCGAACAAAAAGACAGGAATCTGTATATAGGGAGCCTTCAGTATTTTAAGCCCTAGAGGAACATTGTCTCATCATTTAGTGAGAAACACACACACATACACACACACACACACACACACACACACACACACACACACATCTGTGTTTGGAATCTCTAAGAATAAGGAAATTGGATTTGATTGTGGAAAGTTTACCAGTTTGATGGTTCCCCAGGAGTCCTCTTGATAGACCTTCTGAGAAAACATCAGTGTTTTGTCATTTACATATTACTTGTTGTTAAAACTTATACAAGGTTTTTATTTAAAACAATGCAGCCTGTGTATACTACCTGAAAAGTTTAGGTTAATCTGTTGAACATCAACAATACTTGCATAAGAACTAAGAAGTCATAATATTGCCTTAAGAATTTGTCAAGACAAATATTCCAAGTGATATTAACTTTTTCATTATTAGTAACAATGTGCATTATCTTGGTAAGTGTCCCTTCTATGAAGGCAATAGGTTACTAACTATTTTTACCATGGAGAATGTTTTCCCAATTTCGTATACATGCAATTTAACTACAATGAAAACCAGGGTTAGCCAGTCTCTTTCACATATTATCCTCTGAATAATAGAAACATTAATCAAGAATTCTCACTGAAATAATTCCCTAGTGTTTTCCAAATTATATGGAATTCATGATTATAAGTTTTCAAAGAACTACTGTGCATAGATATGTGATTACATATATAGAATTCAGAAACTCTGTGCTTGAATTTAAAATTTTCAATCCTTCATTTAGGAAGTGAAATTCTTAGAAAAAGAATGAGAGATAGGAGAAAGAATTCCTTGGTGGTTCAGAATGTTCCTTTTTACATCAGACTTAAATTAAGAATCACTAACTTCTTCAAATACCCATGTTTACTAATTGCAAGGGTTCTGATCAACATTTTCCCTGCTTAAAGAACTCTAGTTCCTAACTTCTACAGACATTTTTTTCCTTCAATTTCAGCTCTTTAAAAGGTAGAAATGATGAAAAGATTGCATGAGTTTCTCCAGAAAGTGTCTCCCATTGATATGTTTATGAGACCATCATCATCAGTAACCAAAGAATAGCATCAAATAGAATGCATTATACATTTGGTTATTTGAATGACTGTGGAATCAAACACAGATTATTTTATAGCATTTATACCAGATAAAGGAGGTCAGAAATAATACATAAGACTGGTCAAGACTAAAATTTTCCAAAGACTCAGTTTACATAAAAATAATTACTAAGATCAATAATATGAGACTACAGGTTTGCATAAATGCTTTAGCTTTTTTGTTACAATATTATCTAAGTATGCTGTACAAATGGAAATGTAAAAATGATTTTAATCATCTTTAAAAAACAATCAGTTATCAGTCACCTTTCTATATTACTTTGAAGATTAGGAGACTCATTTTTTTTTCTTAGTTTCTGGGACAATCATCAAACCTGCATTTACTTTTCTGTATATTTTTATGTTCTTGATGCTTTCAGTTTAGTTGATCCTTTTCTCACTTTCTATTAATCACCGGTTGACTTTGGTTATTTTTATAGATCTTGTTAGTATTCTATACACACAGTAGCCTAATCAGAGGAAATAAAGTGAACGCATTTTTAATTTCTTACAAATAATATAAGTTCATAAGCACAACATGTTTTTTTTTTCATTTTCTGAAATAGCTTATGTAGAATTGGTTTATCTTCTACAATATTTCATAAAATGCAATGGTATTGGAAAAATACAAGATACAGAGACATAAGTTAATTTATTTAACAGGTATAAAAATATTCTCATCATTCATTTAAACTTATTTTATAATGTTTCTTTTTGGCATTCTGTATTTCAGGAGTTATTTCAGAGTATATGTTCCATGGAGAATGACATTAGCAAGATGACAGACTAGGAAAACCTGAATCTTCATTTTCCCCAACAAGTACATTCGTCCAACAATTTTTGGACAGATTTCCTTTGTGAAAAACCCAGACACTAGTCAAGAGGCTCTCATGAACCTCAGGTAAGCACATAAAACCAGTCACTGAAGCCAGTAGGAAAATGTAGCATATATTTTTGGCATAAACCCTGCCCAGAAAAACTTCTCCCACCCCTGAGGGGTGTCTTTATTTCCGCTGGAGGGAAAAATGAGGCACAACAGGTGCCCAACTTTTTCAGTAGCTATCCAGAGATTGGGATGTTGTTTAAGCTATCTTAACAAGCAAAGTGCATATAGGATGTGATTTTTTTAAGCAACTGGGGCCAGCGAAAACAAAAATGATAATTGAGGCTAGGGTCATCTTTATTTCTTCCCCAGTTCAGCATAGAGATGGCAAGTCAAAGGCTGCTATTATGTATATTATTATACATTATATATGTTGTGCAATATAACATATTGTAATCTCATGCACACAAGCATGCACGTACCTCAAACCACTACAGAGTCAAAATTCAGAACATTTTTATTATTAGAAAAAGTTTCTCTTGCCACTTTGCAGTACATCACTCTCTGTACATGTGGTCACAGGCAATCACTGCTCAGGGAAGGGTTGGTATGCGTTTGTTTGCAGTCTCTAGACTTAAATATAAATAGAAATGTGCAACATTTATTTCTGGCCTTCTTTACTTAATATAATCATTTTAAGGTTTATCCATGCTCTATGAGCTAGTAATTACTTCCTTCCATTGATAAGAATTTTTTTTCAGTGAATGAATGCACATTTTGTTTATTATTTCACCTATTGATGGAAACTTGCATTGCTTTCAGTCTTTGGTGTGAATTAAGCTGCTACTAACATTCATTTACAACTCTTAGAAAGAAATATACATTCATGTTCTTTGAGTAAATACTTAAAAGTAAAATGTTTGGGTTAAAGTTTGAAATACACTTAAATATTTTCAAAACAAACAGTTTTCCAGAGTAACTTCATGATTCCATGTACCTTGCTGCTGCATGTGCCAGTTAATTTTCCCCCACATCTTAAAATATATTTTTAGTTAGGTTTTTCTGTAAGCTTATCTTTCGTAGTTTTAATTTTTGTTAACCTGGTGACTTGTGGAGAGTGGTGACTTGTACCCTGTTCTCTGATTGCCTTGTGGCTGTGTCTGTACTGGGGACTTTCTATGCAAAGGCACAGGTCAAGATGTACCAGTTCCTATGGTGACACCAGCCTGAGCAGACTCTATACAAAGGCACAAAGCTATATTATTTAAGACCTTGAGTTCAGGCACCAGCACCCAGGGATAGTGAATTCTGAGCATAACAAGATAACCCTAATGTCTCCCCAGTCCCATGTCCTTCAGTTTCCTTGCTTTGCAGAAACTTTCCCATACATAAACTTTTGATGATAAAACCTATATAATAAATGTGGTCTACAATCTCTGAATAATTACTCCTCCATCAGAGGTTAATTTTCCACCTAGCCCCAGCTATATCTCTCAGTTACCTCTCACCCAGTTTTCCTGAATTAACCATGGTGGCTGAGAGGTAGGGTAATGGCCAGGACCAGGACTAATGATATGGAGCATATCTTCACGTGTTTATATGCAACTCATGTCTTCTTTTGTAAAGCGACTTTTTACAAAACTCTATTCACATTTTATTTACCTTTATTTATAATCATTCTTCTCACGTATCAGCTTTTTCTTTTATCAAATATATCAAATGTGCATTTTTTGCATTCTGGGTTTTGTCTATAAACTATCTCAATGAAATTTTTGGAAAGCAATATTTTTTATTTTGACTAAATTTAATTTTATCAGTGTTTTTCTTCATAATTTCCTCTGATGTTCCATTAGAAAACTTTTGACTATTTCCTCAAGTTCAGAAAGGTTTTCTTTCTATTTTACTGTTGAATTCTTTGAGTTTTTTTCTTTTTTTGCATATTCTGGATTATTTATTTGTTTCTTTAGTCAGATGCAAAAACTATTTGCCCAGTACAGTCTCCTGAAGAATTAGCCTTGCATTTTCTTCTAGTTATTTTAAAGTTTCATATCTTATATTTGCCTGTAATCTATTTGTATGAGTACATGGTAAGAAATAAGGTTATATTGTCATATAGTAAGAGAGAAGGTTCTAGTATCATTGTAACACATGTTGACATCCATTTTCTTTCTTTCTTTTTTTTTTTTTTTTTTAAAGAGAGAGTGAGAGAGGGGAGAGAGAGAGAGAGAGAGAATTTTTAATATTTTATTTTATTTTTTTTTTTTTTAGTTCTCTGCAGACACAACATCTTTGTTGGTATATGGTGCTGAGGATCGAACCCCGGCCGCACGCATGCCAGGCGAGCGCGCTACCGCTTGAGCCACATCCCCAGCCCTTGACATCCATTTTCTAGAACCATTTATCCAAGAGCATTTTCTTGTACACAATCTTGCCAAATTCAATTACTATATATTTGTAGTATCTTCTGGGAATTCAAGTAGTATTATATCTCAAGTTGTGGTTTTTTTTTTTTTTTTGCTCACAAGTGACTTGGTTATTCAAGATATTTTTGGGAATCCATACAAATTAGGGAACTTTTTTTCTATTTTTTGTGAAATATGACAGTGGTATTTTGATGGAAATTGCAATAAATGGATAAGTTGATTCGTGTATTGTGGATATTTTAAAAAATATTAAATTTTCTGATTTCATGAAAATGGTATATTTTTCTATTTATTTATGTATTCTTCAATTTATTTGATACATAAATGTTTTGTAGTTTACTACAGATGACATTGTATTTAAAAATGCATAACTTCTTTAGCTTTCTATTTCCTTTATCAAAATATTTTCCTATTCTAGTTATTCATATCACCACATCTATTTTTAATCCATTTGTCAATTTCTAAGCATGAATATTAAAAGTATGGATCAAATAGTCATTCAATATTAAAACTCAGACTTCCAAATATTGTCTTTTAATAAAAAGTTATGGATTTTTCTTTAGATATCTACTTTTTTAACAATGTTGTATAATTTTTATTATAAAAATCTCACATATTAGTTTATAGTTTCATTTTGTAGGATTTTATTATTATTTACTTTTTAATTTCAAACCACTTGTTATACATAAATGTATAATAGATGATTAATTTTTTATAATTTTTTAAATAATTTTTTTATAATTAATTTATAAGTTGGTATTTGTTCCTCTCATTCTGTTAATTTTATTCTTCTCATTACATTGTATGTTTATAAATTTTTCCAAAAATATGAACTGAAAGTAAAAAAGTTTTCATTTTTTATTTCTAATTTTTGTAGATTTTAATTACTTATTTATCTTTTTGTTGCAAAGGCTAATGATATCCAGAGCCATGCTCATTAGAAATGGTAAAAATATGCTTTCCCAACTTGTTCCTAAGATTAGAAAATAATTTATTTAAATTGTTGTTAGCTTCAGATGTTTTTTACTATATTATGAAATTTTTTTGGTATATTTCATTTTCTAAGAGTTTTAACTATGAAAAGCTGTTAAATTATTCAAATGCTGTTTCTGCACCATTTTTAAATAGTATTGCTTCCTCCCTTTATTGTGGCAATGCTTAATTGGTTTAATAAATTTGTTGTGAATTTTCATAGATTTTTATTATGTCTAACCTATATTATCTATTTCTAATTTACTGACATTATCCCGTGGCAAACATGTTTAGTGCATGGTGAAAAGGCATTTATTTTAATCATTATTTTCTTCAAGCAAAATATAAAAATAGAATAAGTAAATAAATAAAGATAATAACAGATAATGGTATACTATTATTCAGTTTATACACATACCATGCTGCTTAGTAAAGTATAACTCCTTGTACTTATCATAGTAGAATTAGTGATTATGGTTACCATACAATATTTTAACTGCAAGTGTCATACTGAGATAATTTTTTGAAAGTCTAACTGAGGCTTCCAATATGACATAATATTGTTAAAGAAAAGAATGAAAGCTAAAAACTAAAAAAAAAAAAATCACTATGGTAACTTTATTTTTCCCAATTTTCATATTGAAAATATCTAAGCAAAATTGTTAAAAATAGGAATTTTCAATTATATGCTATTTTAGCTACCATGATAAACTCAATTTGATTATTCTATTTCAAACATGCTCATTTTCATTCATAACAGTTATTACAATTTTTATCATGTGAATGATTGGGACAATAAGTTCCCATTGGAAATCACTGTTTGCCCAGATATAGCATGTGCAGATGTTTTATCAAAATTCCATTCTGTTCTTCAAGGTATACAGTTGTAAATAGAAAGCAGCTACAGAGCTAGGTGCTTTCATTTTCCAATCCCCTTTACTCTGTCATAAGCTTACTGAATAACAGCTGTACCGCCTCAATGTGCTTTCTCTTCTAACATCTCTATACAAAGGATAATAATTTCTAAAGATACAAGTGCCATGATTTGGAAACATCCTGTGTTCTTGAATCACTGAAAGAAAACCACTAACCAGCAAAGAACAAAATGTTGTGGGAGAAGGAAAAAAAAAATCTGTTGTCTTTTAGTTTTATTCACTATTGAATTGGATTATACAGCAGATAAGTACAGGTTAACTAAAGAGATACAACATAGGGATGCTAAAAATGAAAATATTCTAATTTTGTGTTATTCATGGAGCATTGGTTGAGGTTAAACAAGATAATGGAAGAGACTCAAATTGTTCATGGCTGGATGTTTCAATGAATTACTACTGTGATTACAATATAATAAAAAATATATTTTTGAAGTATTTTTCACATCAGTTACTTTTGAAGGTGCCAAGGATGCAATTAGGATAGGTAGATACAAAATATAGTTGTAAACTATGTATAAACAATGTGACAAAGTGAAACTAATTTTGACTACATATGCCATGGCACAATCTCAAATTATCACTCAAAGGTGAAAATTGTACCCATCAGTATTCAACACTTGGTAACTTAACTACAATTGTAAATTAAACAATATTTTTTGTATTTCATATTTTATTGGTACATTATGATTATACATTATATTATAATTTATTGTGACATATTTGTATATATGCACAATATAGCAATATACTTTGGCTAATGTTATTCTAAATCAAACAATTTGATTGCTTTCATAAAAATAATATCTAAAAAATTGAACACTAAGAAATAATTTAATTATAAATAAATGTAACACATGTGTCTGATTTAAACTACTTTTATAAATAAAAAATGAGCATTAAAATAGAATAATCATGATAGAAGATGATAATTTATATTGGGTTGCAGAGAAGGTCTCATTATTTGAGTAGTATTTTATTAGGACAAACTGATAAGAGCTACAAGTTGCTTTTGGAAAAAAAATACTTTGGGCATAGGAAAACAAAAGAACAAAATATTTGATAATCCTATGTGCTTGACTCATATGAAAAGCAAAAATGTCAATGAACAGAAAACAGTGATGAAGGCAGACAGTATTAGAGAATGTGCTAGATAATAGAGAACTCTGGTAAGTTTTTAGGTCCATGGATTTTAACTTTAATAAAAAAAATGCTATGAGATAATTTTCCATGATGAAATATTTCAAGAAATAGGTAGTATGCAATATTTTCTGATATTACTGATAAGTAATGATAAATAGTAAGAATTGGCTTGGACTCTAAAAATTTGAATTAAGTCATTAGTGTTTTCCTGTGAAATAAAATTTGGCTATGAAAATAAAAAGGAGTCCATCATTAAATAGCAGCTATTCTGATCCCATCAAAACTATTATACTTTGTTTATGGCATTTTATATAATAAATTTTATATTTCTAAGCAAAATCAAATTTGTTTTACTGAGAATAGTGCCATATTGACTAAAAAAGACAATGCTTGGCGTGTTTGAGCTATTTTTCCAGATAAGAACATGAATCTAAAGAACAGAATGGTTAATCTAACAAACTGATTTGTATGTCGTAAGTTTGGCAATTCAAGCCTCTACACAAAACAATTCACTAAGATTATAAAGATAAAAAGGGAGAGAATTGAACAACAGCAGAGGAGGTAGAGAGGGAAGATGGGAGGGGAGGGGAGGGGAGGGGGATAGTAGGGGATAGGAAAGGTAGCAGAATACAACAGTCACAAATATACCATTATGTAAAAATGTGAGTGTGTAACAGATGTGATTCTGCAATCTGTATTTGGGGTAAAAATGGGAGTTCAAAACCCAATTGAGTCAAATGTATGAAAGATGATATATCATGAGCTCTGTAATGTTTTGAACAATCAATAAAAAAAAAAAAAGATATATAATGCCTATAGCTATTTGTTCCGGCAAATAGAACCAAAAGAAATGTTGAACATTTTCTTGCTGAGAGGTGAAAACTATAAAACTATATACAAGCTTTCTGGTAGAAAATACATGTTTTTTTTTTTTATGTAATGGCACATGGAGAAACAAAATGTTGTAATCAGAAAATATAAATTTTGGCATCAAAATCAAAGATGGCAAACTGAGTCTGTTACAAATTGTGGTCACCAAGTGAGTCATGTAACCAACAGAATCAAGACACTGGTTTCCTGGGTATCCTTGAAGTGTTTTATGTTTTTCAAGATTGCCCACCTTGCCAATAGCACATAGCAGGTTTTACTTTGTTTGGCAGACATAAATGTGAGTGGAGTACTTTATCAGTGTCAACTCTTTTCCAAAGGCCATGAGCAAACTCTTACCCAGAAAACACAATTGCTAGGACTCAATACAAGAATGTGATCTGAGTTTTATGTGCAGACATCAGTCAGAATTATGACATGCCAAAGGCCTGGCTACAATGGATTACAGCTGGAAGCCACTTTTCAGACATGGATTATCATTTTTTTTTGTACCCAAATGAACAACAGAACTGAGAGACATGTTTTTGCCACACAAAAAAATAAAAAAGTAGAAAGACACAAGTACAGATATTCTTTATTCTCGCCTCTCTCACAATTAATGTCCCACAGCTTTAAAGTTTCAATATCTCTTATGGACATACACAGGTAGATCAAGAACAATAACAGATTTCTTAGGGAAAACCTAAATATTTGTGAAATCACAAATAAACAAACTAACAATATATGAAAAATGGTTGATTCCTAGGACAATAATATAACTGGAGGTAATACTTAACCAAATTTTTAATTAATCAATCAATCAATTTAAAATCACATAAGAAAAAAGTCATTTGTTCATTCATTTATTGCTTCAAAATAAACCATGTTGTTTTAAAAACGATACCCACATTATTGCTGGATTTTACATGGCTGTTACTTCTTTATAACATAGATATGAAAAAGAAAGATAATTTAAATTTTCCCAAAATTCTAGGTTTTTTGCATAAATTTATATATTTAATCCAAACATGGAAGTTAAAGTGTATATGGCTTATTATTTGGAAAGAAAGAGGATTGCTGCATCAACTTTACCTGAATGTTTGGTCTTGGATGTACAGCGTTCAGAATAAAACAACAACAACAAAATAACGTAGGTTAAGGTATAACTTTATGGTATTTACCATATACTTGGTGTAGTTTTGTTAAGAACAAATAAGACATAGCAAGGTGTGGTGGAACACACCTGTAATCCCAGTGGCCCCATAGGCTGATATAGGAGGATTTTAACTCAATGAGACCCTGTCTCTAAATTAAGGATAAAATAGGGCTGGGGATGTGGCTCAGTGGTTGCGTTCCTCTGAGTTCAATCCCAGGTACATCCCACCCCACAAAAAAAGGAAAAAAAGAACAAATAAGATATAATTTTAGTCAACATATGATTAATTATTAAAATGATGCTAAAAGTTATTAACACTGAAGATCAGAGCTCACAGATGAACAATGCAGAGTATCATGAGTAACAAATGAGTTAGAAAAATAACAACTAATCTACAATGTAGGGAAAAACATAAACAGCAAATAGTTAAGCTTGCAAACCTATTTCAACCATTACTAATGTACTATTGAGACTACTTAACAACAATATAAAGATAAATATAAAAGGTAATTCTAAGAAAACATCAAATTTATTAAAATATTTTTCAATTCAGATAACACCTAAGTTTATAGCTTTTTTATATAATTTTTTCACCCTAGAGGGCTTAGAAGCAATGATTTTCCAGTATCAACAAGCCCCCATAATGTCCAGATATTGCTTTTCATGTCTTTCCCAAACTAAAAGAACCAGAGGTCTCAGGAGAAATGGCTTATTATTGTCAGATAGTAGGAAAATACTAAAAGATAACAGGAAAAAAAAGGGGGATATATAATAGAAACACAAAAGTCAAGTTTACAGAACTCTAATTGTTGAAGCTGGAATAATTTGATACACTTAATAAACAAAATAATAGTTATATTATAAACTAAAATAAGAAATGAATGTCCCTATTATCACAATGACATAAATAAATTATTGAATATATAAATATATACCAAAGAATAGGTGTCTTTACTGCATAAGAATTTCAAATAAATTATATAAGAAACAAATAAGGAAATAAACAATTGACTGGTTCATGTGTACTTTTAAATAATGACTTGCAATTATTATTCAATCTCCAAGCTATTAAGTAAAATTTCATTTCTTCTACAACTAAAAGTTGCAAGAGTCTTATCTTCCTTTTAGTATTCAAGAAATAGCTATTAGACTTAGTCTAAACTTGTCCTATGTTAACAAAAATATTACTAAATAAAAGGTAAACTCACAAATCTGTTCTTACTTCAACAGTGTTCTTTTTCTATGACAGATAAAATAATATTAAGTATCAGACATGCTTTGTAGTATTTCCATGCACTTTAAATTTTACATAATACACAAAAAAAGAAAGTTTAAAATTAAGTTGAATTTATTGGAAAAGGGTCAATGAGTCATAGCAAATGTAGACATTTCTCACTTAAATAGTCTCTGCATGGCCACTTAAACAATTCTCTTCCTTCAAACACATTCATAATCATCATTGAAATTTAGTTCTAATAAGTGTAATTGGTTTGCTATTGCTGAGCACATGTGCACTATAACTGCAGAATTGAAAATGTATCACCCTAATCATAGCGTATAACATTATCAATGTGATTAAAATATTACATAATTATTCTCATGAATTGAAGAATTATCCTTAAAATAATATGCAACCTCAAAATAAATGAGGTGAATTGCAAATATGATGCCAGCCTAAATTGAATAAATTCTTAATTTGACAACGTTTAAGTTCCTTTTCAATTCAAATTTCAATTTAAATTAGTTTAATTAAGTTTTGTCTTCATAAAAACGTTACATTATTATAACCCTTTATTAGGAAGGAGATTACAATTTTGTCCTTTATATGAACCAATATCACTAGTAGAACTCTCTCGAATTTGTTTGCTAAAACATATTCTTGAGTTAGTTAATAGTTGAAACCAAGACATTATTTGTCCTTCTAAATACTAAACAATATTCTATGGATAAAGTTCAACAGGTCATTGTTCTAGTGATTATACATTAAAATTTAAGGCCTGTTTTACCTATGACTAAATGAGTAATATGCCACCTGTCATCCAGGTACTTGAATATTAGACATTTAATAAATTATTGATATTTTGTTTAATTGTGTTTAATTGTGTAAGTACTGCTGGTATGTCTCTGTTAGCATCCCATCACTGAAAAAAAAAAAAAAAAAAAAAAACCAACTGTGATCAAAACAACTTAAAAGGAGAGAAAATTCTATTGTCTTTAATGGTTTCAGTCCATGGTTGGTTGGCTCTGTTGCTTTTGTGCCTGTGGTAAGGCAGAACTGTGCCAGGTGATTTGAGTTACCTCCCTGGCTGGATGAGAGGCGCTTAGATACAGCTGTGTCAGAGCTATTCCCCTCCCTTTTCCAAGTCCCAGGGCTTGTCCATGCAGAGGCATGCCTGGCCACTTCCCCAAAGACCCAATTGTCGCCCCTGACCTTGGGATGCTGCCCCCCTTAACATTCATTGGATGAGATTTCCCCCAGAAGTTTTTGTTCCAATAGAGGCTCACTCTCTGTCTTGTTCTCTCTCTCTTACTAGTCTCTTCTATAAACCTGGCCACTGCATTAGGTGGCTGGAGGCGGGAGCTAGGAGAAGCCATCTTGGAGCTGATTTTAAAGGTAATGAGAGTCTTGTCTCTTTAATTTAAAACTCCCTAGCAATTACTTATGAACATAACCTTCTTTCATGAAGCCAGCGCTGGTCACATGGCAGACAGAACATCATGGCAGGGAGCTCATGGTGGGGCAGAATGCTCACCTCATGGAAACCCAGAAACAAGAAGAGAAAGAGAAAGGTGTGAGTCCTAATATTGCCTTCAAAGTCTTGCCCTCTGGTACTTAACTTTCTCTCACTGGCCCCATATTTTAAAGTTCCACCAGTTTCCAATAGTGCCACCAGTTAGGCACCAATTCTTAGCCTATGGATCTCTAGGAGTCATTTAAGATTCAAACCATAGAAATCTCCCAGTAAATTTCAATTCAAAATTCAAAACTGTGTTTACCATCCACCCCTTTGGCCCACAACTTTCATTATATAGTGCATATAGTTCTCATTAACACTTGGCTATTTAGATTGTTTATTTGATCCAGGTTCCAGGTTCAGTAAGTGAAAAAAATTTCCCAATGGAGGCAATCAATATTTTAGCTAAAAATATTTGAAATAACCAAATAAAATTTTCAAGGTCATAGTAATTTAAATGAAGGAGTTTAGAATGTTAAAGTAAGAGTGAACCTTTGAAGTCAAGTAATATAACTATTTACTTTCAGTGTTTCCTTTGCAAATAAGAAATACAACTAAGAATTTTACAATTATGCAATTCTTTTTGTTATTTCCCTTTTGGCTGGTGAAATTAATTTAAAATTTGCTTTAGCCAGTATTTTATTTTAATAATAATAATATGTTTAGATTTTAATTAAAGGCACAGTTGGTATGAATTTTGACTCAAATATATTTCAATTACTTAATATCAATATTTCTTCACAAAAATAATGCAGTAGTTTATTACCTCTCAGTGATTTTCCACCTTGAGCAGACACTGCTCTTTTTAGTGTGAATTCATTTTTATTACTCTTAGTGAAAACCTGTATTTACGGGTGATATATTAAGAAAAGTAACTGAAGGATCACTCCAATTGAATCATTACTCTTTGCTAGCATCACAGAGCCATACTTCACCTTAGGTTCCAGTAAAATTGGAGAGACTCAAAGAGTACACAAGTCATAGAATCTTCAGAAATATTATTAGATTTTTGATGCTAGTCCTTTGCTAAAATATACTTTCTAAATAAGAAAAAAAAAGGCTAACTCTGCCAAAAAAGGCTAACACCTGCCAAAGTCAATATCTGTCCACATCACAATAACTCATGCCAATACTTAGAGCCTGCACGTGGATACCATTGTCAGTAGAAATCACTCTAAATCACTCCCCCTTCCTCCCTCTCCCTCTCTCTCTCCCTCTTTCTTTATCCTCTCTCTCTCTCTCTCTCTATCTCTATCTCTATCTCTATCTCTATCTCTCAATATTTTAGAATGTATTGTTAACTGGTCCAATATCAGACTCCAAAAAATGGATTGACTATTTCTTGAGAATCTACTATAAATTAAGTCCTCACTTGGCAAATAGAGGATACATCTATTGCTATGTATAGTCTAGGTGACTATTATGGAATGATAAAGCCATAAAAAATATACAATTTGTATTTTAAATAGTTAAAGTTTCTTATCTGTGGTATGAGCAAGTGGAAGCGTTGATTTGAAAGCCCTGAGGCAGGAATGTGGTTGGTTGCTTTCCACAGCATGAAGATAACCCTTTAAGAGGGAGTAGAAGGAGTAAAGCAATTGACAATAAAATCAGATAGCTTTATTAATCTCAGAGATTCAGATCAGAACCAGTATTAATGCCCAGGAAAATCATATATTTTCTACTTAATTTCACTATTGAGAATGATGTGGGGGAAGAGAAAATAGAGAAAGAATGGTTAATGGGAGCAGACGTGCCACTACATAGGAGGATTGACTTCTAGTGTCCTGAAGCACAGTAGGCTAACCATGGTTGACAACAATGATGATGATGCCGATGGGTATCAAACCTAAGGTTTCACACATGCTAAGCATGTGCTGTATCACTGAGCTACACCTCACCGGACAACAATTGATTGAGTATTCAAAATAGCCAGTAGAGAGGATTTTGAATATTTGCAACACAAAGAAATGATAAATATTTGAGGTGATAGGCCAATTACCCTCATCTGATGACTACCATAGTATTCATATATTGAAATGTTGCACCATACCCCAGAAAAATATGAAATTTTATGTGTCAGTTAAAAACAAAAATTGTAAAAATTTCCTCACAAGATGTACGCTCTGTTCACTGCACTGATTATTATTATTATTATTATTTTGGCTGAGAAGCTTTTTAGTTTGAATCCATCTGATTTATTGATTCTTGAATTTAATCCTTGTGCTATAGTAGTGTTATTAAGGAAGTCGGGTCTAATCTGACATGATGAAGATTTGGGCCTACTTTTACTTCTATTAGACGCAGGGTCTCTGGTTTAACTCCTAAGTCCTTGATCCACTTTGAGTTGAGTTTTGTGCATTGTGAGAGATATGGGTTTAGTTTCACATTTTGTTGCATATGGATTTCCAGTTTTCCCAGCACCATTTTTGAAGAGGGTATCTTTTCTCCAATGTATGTTTTTGGCACCATTGTATAATATAAGACAACTGTATTTATGTGGGTTAGTCTCCGTGTCCTCTATTTGATACCATTGGTCTACCAATCTCTTTTGGTGTGAATACCATGCTGTTTTTGTTACTATGGCTCTTTAGTAGAGTTTAAGGTCTGGTATAGTGATGCCACCTGCTTCACTCTTCTTGCTAAGGATTGCTTTAGCTATTCTGGGTCTCTTATTTTTCCAGATGAATTTCATGACTGCTTTTTCTATTTCTATGAGAAATGTTATTGGGATTTTGATTGGAATTGCATTAAATCTGTATAATGCTTTTGGTAGTATGGACATTTTGATAACATTAATTCTACCTATCCAAGAGGAAGTTATATCTTTCAATCTTATAAGGTCTTCTTTGATTTCTTTCTTTAGTGTCGTGTGATTTTCGTTGTATAGGTCTTTTACCTCTTTTGTTAAGTTCATTCCCAAGTTTTTTTTTTTTTGAGGCTATTGTAAATGGGTAGATTTTCTTATTTCCGTTTCAGAGGATTTGTCACTGATGTACAGAAATGACTTTTTTTTTAAAATGGGTGTTGATTTTATATCTTGTTAATTAGCTGAATTCATTTACTAGTTCAGGAAGTTTTGTGGTGGAACTTTTTGGGTCTTCTAGGTATTGAATCATATCATCAGCAAATAGTGCCAATTTGAGTTCTTTTTTTCCTATTATATATCTTTAATTTCTTTTCTCTAACAGTTCTGGCCAGTGTTTCAAGAACTATATTAAATAGAAATGGTGAAAGAGGGCATCCCTGTCTTGTTCCACTTTTTAGAGGGAATGCCTTCAGTTTTTCTCCATTTATAATGATGTTGGCCTGGGGCTTAGCATAGATAGCCTTTATAATTTTGAGTTATGTTCCTGTTATCCCTAATTTTTCTAGTGTTTTGAACGTGAGGGGATGCTGTACTTTGTCAAACACTTTTTCTGTGTCTATTGAGATAATCCTATGATTCTTATCTTTAAGTCTATTGATGTGATGAATTATATTTATTGATTCCATATGTTGAACTAATCTTGCATCCCTGGGATGAACCCCACTTGATCATGGTGCATGATCTTTTTGATATATTTTTGTTTTCAATTTGCCAGAATTTTATTTTTTTTCCAATTTATGTCCTTTATTTATTTATTTATTTATTTATTATTTTATTTTATTTTTTTATTTTTTATTTTTTAAATTAGTTGTTCAAAACATTACAAAGTTCTTGACATATCATATTTCATACATTTGATTCAAGTGGAATATACATAATGCAGATTCACATCGGTTACACATCCACTTTTTTACCTACTGCCATACTAGTGTATGTTGTATTCTGCTGCCTTTCCTAACCTCTACTATCCCCCCTCCCCTCCCCTCCCCTCCCACCCCTCCCTTCCCGTCTTCTCTCCCTACCCCATCTACTGTAATTCATTTCTCTCTCTTGTTTTTTCCCCCTTTCCCCTCACTTCCTCTTATATGTAATTTTGTGTAACAATGAGGGTTTCCTTCCTTTACCATGCAATTTCCCTTCTCTCTCTCTTTCCCTCCCCCCTCTCATCCCTGTTTAGTGGTGATCTTCTCATGCTCTTCCTCTCTATTCTGTTCTTAGTTGGTCTCCTTATATCAAAGAAGATATTTGGCATTTATTTTTTATGGATTGGCTAGCTTCACTTAGCATAATTTGCTCTAGTGCCATCCATTTCTCTGAAAATTCCATGATTTTGTCATTTTTTAGTGCAGAGTAATACTCCACTGTGTATAAATGCCACATTTTTTTTTTATCCATTCATCTATTGAAGGGGATCTAGATTGGTTCCACAGTCTAGCTATTGTGAATTGTGCTGCTATGAACATTGTTGCAGCTGTGTCCCTATAGCACGCTCTTTTAAGGTCTTCAGGGAATAGTCCAAGAAGGGGAATAGCTGGGTCAAATGGTGGTTCCATTCCCAGCTTTCCCAGGAATCTCCATACTGCTTTCCAAATTGGCCACACCAATTTGCAGTCCCACCAGCAATGTACAAGTGTACCCTTTTCCCCACATCCTCGCCAGCACTTGTTGTTGTTTGACTTCATAATGGCTGCCAAGCTCACTGGAGTGAGATGGTATCTTAGGGTGGTTTTGATTTGCATTTCTCTGACTGCTAGAGATGGTGAGCATTTTTTCATGTACTTGTTGATTGATTGTATGTCTTCCTCTGAGAAGTGTCTGTTCAGGTCCTTGGCCCATTCGTTGATTGGGTTATTTGTTATCTTATTGTTTAATTTTTTGAGTTCTTTGTATACTCTGGATATTAGGGCTCTATCTGAAGTGTGAGGAGTAAAAATTTGTTCCCATGATGTAGGCTCCCTATTTACCTCCCTTGCTGAGAAAAATCTTTTTAGTTTAAGTAAGTCCCATTTATTGATTCTTGTTATTAACTCTTATTTTTGAGAATATTTGCATTAGAGATATTGGGTTGAAATTCTCTTTTTTTGATGTGTCTTTGCCTCATTTTAGAATCAGGGTGATATTGGCCTCATATAATTAGTTTGGAAGTGCTCCCTCTTTTCCTATTTCCTGAAATAAATTGAAGGATATTGGTATTATTTTTTCTTTAAAGGTCTTGTAGAACTAAGCTGTGTATCGATCCAGTCCTGGGATTTTCTTATTTGGTAGGCTTCCAATGGTGTCTTCTATTTCATTGCTTAACATTGGTCTGTTTAAATTGTGTATATCATGCTGATTCAATTTGGCCAAATCATACAACTTAAGATATTTAATGCCTTCAATATTTTCTATTTTATTGGAATACAAGTTTTCAAAACAATTTCTAGTTATCTTCTGTATTTCTGTAGTGTCTATTGTGATATTACCTTTTTCATCATATATGTTAGTAATTTGAGTTTTCTCACTCATTCTCTTCATTAGCATAGCTAGGAGTCTGCCAATTTTATTTATTTTTTTTAAAAAACTAAAAAAGCTAAACATCAAAAAGCAAATAACCCAATCAATAAATGGGCCAAGGAACTGAATAGATACTTCTCAGAAGATGATATACAATCAATCAAAAATATATGAAAAAAATGTTCATCATCTCTAGCAATTAGAGAAATGCAAATCAAAACTACTCTATATTTTAGCTCACTCCAGTCAGAATGGCAGCTATTGAGAATACAAACAACAATAATGTTGGTGAGGATATGGGGGGAAAGGCACACTCATACATTTCTGGTGGGACTGCAAATTGGTACAGCCAATATAATATGGAAAGCAGTCTGGAGATTCCTTGAAAAACTTGGAATGGAACCACCATTTGACCCAACTATTCCACTCCTCAGTCTGTACCTAAAGGACTTAAAAACAGCATACTACAGGGACACAGCCACATCAATGTTTATAACAGCACAATTCACAATAGCTAAATTGTGGAACCAACCTAGATGCCCTTCAGTGGATGAATTGATAAAGAAAATGTGGTATATTTACATAATGGAATATTATTCAACAATAAAAGAGAATAAAATCATGGTATTTGCAGGTAAATGGATAGAGTTGGAGAAGATAATGCTAATTGAAATTAGCCAATCCCCCAAAACCAAATGTTGAATATTTTCTCTGATATAAGGAGCCTGATTCATAGTGGGGAAGGGAGAGAGAGCATGGGAGGAATAGATGAACTGTAGATAGGGCAAAGGGGTTGGAGAAAAAGGGAAGAGGCCTGGGGTTAGAAATGGTAGTGGAATGAAATGGAAATCATTTCCCAAAGTATATGTACGAAGATATGAATGGTGTGAATATACTTTGTATAGAACCAGAGATACAAAAACATGTGCTCTATGTGTCATATGAATTGTATTGCATTCCACTATCATATATAGCAAATTAGAATAAAAAAATTTAAAAAATTGCCATGCCCCTAAATCATCAAAAAATTGCTTACCCTATAAGATATATATTCTAGGTAAATTGATAAGTGCTCACCAAATATTTTAGATTATATAATTACCAATGGAGTCAACCACTATTCCACTATTTATGTTTTTCATATTTTTTTATATTTCTCTCTTTTTACATTTTTGATACTGGGGGTTGAAGCCAGGAACCCATTACCACCGAAGTATACCCCCAGTCCTCCCCCATTTTTAGGTTAGAGGCTGGCCTACAAATTGTGAGAATCTTGCTTCATCCTCTTGAATGGCTAGGATTATTGACATTTGCGATCCTGTACCACTTAATCTAATTTTTTAATTTTTTAAAAAAATTTTAAATTTGTCAAGATTTTTAAAATTTGTTTTCATTATAAATGACAATAGAATGCACTATGATACATTATATATAATGGAGTATAATTCCTCATTCTTTCAGATGTACATGATGTAGTATCACACCAGTCATAGAGTTGTATGTGTACACAGGGTAATAATGTCTGATTCATTCTACCATTCTTCCTACCTCCATACCCCTCCCCTCACTTCACTCCTTTTAGCTAATCTAAAGTTACACCATTCTTCCCTAGTACCCCCACACACATTGTGAGTTAGCATCTGCACATCAGAGAAAATATTCAGCTTTTGATTTTTTGTAATTGGCTTTTTTTTTTTTTGCTTAGCATGATATTCTTCAGCTCTACCACTTACTGTCAAATGCCATAATTTCATTCCTCTTTAAGGCTGAGTAATATTCCATTGTGTGTGTGTGTGTGTGTGTGTGTATCACATTTTTTAATCTTTCATCTGTTGTAAGGCACCTAGGTTGGTTCTATAATTTAGTTATTATGAATTAGACTGCTATAAATATTGATGTTACTGAATCACTATAATATGCTGATTTTATGTCTTTGGGGTATAAATTGAGGAGTGGACTAGCTGGTTCAAATAATGACTCCATTGCAAGTTTTTTGTTTGTTTGGTTTTTGTTTGTATCAGGCAGCTGAGTATCAAAGTTTAATAATTTTATGTGTGGGTGACATATATAGTAAGAGGTATAGGTGTTGGTATGTCAGTGACTTTATAAGTGCTAATAAAATTCTTTATAAGCATTCACTTAATATATACACAAACATTCATTTCAGTCTTTGTAAATGACCAAAGTATGTTATACACATGTACAAATATGCCACATTAAAACCCATTAGTCTGTAAAATTAAATGCATTGAATATTCACTAATATAAAAAGGACAACTATCCTTAATTTTGTTTTAATTCTATCAACTCACTACTTTAACAGTCACCCAAAAAAACTATCTTAATTGCATGACAACTTAATTCACATAGTACCTACATCTTTATAGTGCATTTTGATACTGAAAATGTGACTTTGCTTACTAATTGTGATTTTCTACTTAATTATTTTCTACTAAGTTTGATATTTGTTTTTTTTTTTTGCTTCAGTTTCTTCTTTTATTTTATTTATTTTTTATTGATTGTTCCAAACATTACAGAGCTCTTGATAAATCATCTTTCATACATTTGACTCTATTGGGTTTTGAACTCCCATTTCTACCCCAAATACAGATAGCAGAATCACATCTGTTACATACTCACATTTTTACATAATGGCATATTAGTGACTGTCTTAATCTGCTACCTTTCCTAACCCCTACTATCCCCCCTCCCCTCCCCTCCCACCTTCCCTCTCTGCCTCCTCAGCTGTTGTTCAATTCTCTCCCTTTTTCCCCCCTCCCCCTTGCCCATCATAACCTCTTATACTTTTGTGTATCATTGAAGGTCTCCTACCATTTGCAAATCCTTTCCCTTCTCTCTCCCTTTCTCTCCCCTCATTCGTCTTTGTTTACAGTGAGTCTTTTCTTCATGCTCTTCCTTCCTGTTTTGTTCTTAGTTGCTCTCTTTATATCAAAGGAGACATTTGGCATTTGTTTTTTAGGGCTTGGCTAGCTTCGCTTAGCATAATCTGCTCTAATGCCATCCATTTCCCTGCAAATTCTATGATTTTGTCCTTTCTTATTGCTGCATAATACTCCATTGTATATAAATGCCACATTTTTTTATCCATTCATCTATTGAAGGGCATCTAGGTTGGTTCCACAGTCTAGCTATTGTGAATTGTGCCGCTATAATCATTGATGTGGCCGTATCCCTATAGTGCACTTTTTTAAGGTCCTCAGGGAATAGTCCGAGAAGGGCTATAGCTGGGTCAAATGGTGAATCCATTCACAGCTTTCCCAGGAATCTCCATGCTGCTTTCCAAATTGGCATCACCATTTTGCAGTCCCACCAGCAGTGTACAAGTGTACCCTTTTCCCCACATCCTCGCCAACACTTATTGTTGTTTGACTTCATAATGGCTGCCAATCTTACTGGAGTGAGATGGTATCTTAGGGTGGTTTTGATTTGCATTTCTCTGACTGCTAATGATGGTGAGCATTTTTTCATGTACTTGTTGATTGATTGTATGTCCTCCTCTGAGAAGTGTCTGTTCAGGTCCTTGGCCCATTTGTTGATTGGATTATTTGTTATCTTATTATTTAATTTTTTGAGTTCTTTGTATACTCTGGATATTAGGGCTCTATCTGATGTGTGGGGGGTAAAAATTTGTTCCCAGGATGTAGGCTCTCTATTTACCTCTTTTATTGTTTCTCTTGCTGAGAAAAAACTTTTTAGTTTAAGTAAGTCCCATTTGTTTATTCTTGTTGTTAACTCTTGGGCTATGGGAGTCCTATTAAGGAATTTGGAGCCCGACCCCACAATATGTAGATCGTAGCCAACTTTTATTTGACCTTTCCTGACATTTTACTTTGAAACTCTCTCCCCTCACCATTTACTTGGTAGTAATTCTTAAAAAAAGGTAACTACAGCTCATTCTACTGTTAATTGGAGAAACAAATAGGAAATCTTTCTTATTTTACCAATGTATGTGTTGTAAGCAGTTATACTATATCTGTGAAAGTGCTCAGTTGTAAATCTGAGAATATTTCTTTTGATAAGCTGTTGTCATTATATTTGTGTAGGCAATGACATATGAGATTAGGAGCTGACACTGATACATAACTGTAAAGATGGTGACATCTTGAACTGAATGTTTGGATTCCTTATGGATTGTGGTATTTTGTAATAATTATGCTACTGTCCAGGTATGTAAAATAATTTTATTGAATATATTTCACAAATATAGTTACCACATTTACTAATTTGGAGGTTGCAATTACCAGAGAATTCAACTTACTTTACTTTCTTGATTTGTAAAGTATAAAATAAAATCTATATGATTAACACAAATCATGTGTGTTCCATACATGAATATGAACAAATTTGAATATCTTATGAAGTTTATATTATTGAAAATATATTTTTCTATATTAAAGTATTGCCTTTAAACCTTAAAATCATTTTCAAAATAAACTGAATGCTGATGAATAATCTTAAAGAGCTTTCTATGTCCAATTAAACTTAATGGCTTTTTGGTATTAGCATCCTCTAATTTTTTTTAATCCTCTGTTTTTTTTTTAGTAAGTGGAAAATCAAATAACATTTTTATTATTAATAAGTAATTTCTTTTGCATTGCTGCGTATTTATTTTGTTTTTTATTAACACATAATACTTGTATATATTTATAGGGTTCAATGAGATATTTCAATACATGTATGCAATGTCTATTGTTCAAATAAAGATAAATAGCATTTCTATCTCTATTACATTTTTATGTTTAAAGCATTTGAGAATGTCTCTTCTAGTTCTTCATGAAATGTGACATAATTTATTATGAACTACTTTCACATAAGTGTTTTGTGGAACATTGGAATGTGTTCCTTCTGTCCGCATTTTGATAGCCATGATAAAACTCCTTCTATCCCCTTTCCCACTGCATTTTCAATCCTCTAATAATTGCTATTGTATTCTCTTGTTGAGATTATCATTATTTTTTTTTTTTGAGAGGAAACATGGAGTTTCTGGCTTTCTCTGTGTGGTTTATTTTACTTTATACAATATCCACCAGTTTCATCTCTTTCTCTGAAAATGCCAAGATGCTATTTTTGGCTAAGATTGAATAATATTCCTTGGTGTATATTTGTGAATGTGTATGTGTGTGTGTGTAGCTGTGTGTATATATGCATCATATTTTTTAACCCATTTATTCACTAATTAACACCTAGCTTGATTCTATATCTTGGCTATTATAAATAATTATATTATAAAACATTATAATATATAATAATTATATTATAAAATATAATATATATATATATTATATATATAATAATTATATTATAAAACATGGGAGTATAGGCATTTCCTTGATAGAATGATCGTAGTTCCATTGAAAATATAATCAGAAGTGGAATAAATAGATCATATGGTAGATCTATTTTACTTTTTTGAGGAATCTCTCTGTCTTTTTCCCCAAGGGCTATACTAAACTACAGTAGCATCAACAGGACTCTGTGGAATCTCACCAACATTTGCTATTTTTTATTTTATACAATAGCCATTATTGTTTGAGATAATATTTCATTGTGGCTTTGATTTGCATTTCCTTGATGTTTAGTGATGTTAAGTATATTTCATATAATTTTTGGTCATTTATATTTCTTCTTTCCAGAAATGTCTGTTCAGATCTTTTGCCCATTATTTAATTGGAAATATTTTGTTGTCAAGTTTATTGAATCTCTTATATTCTGAATATTTTCTCCAATTCAACAGATCATCTCTTTATGCTGTTGATAATTCCCTTTGGTATTATATAGTTTCTCAATTGAAAAACAACTTCACTTGTCTATGTTTGTTTATGCTATTGCCTGCAATTTAAAGATGCTGTAAGGGGCTGAGGATGTGGCTCAAGTGGTAACGTGTTCAGCTGGCATGCACGGGGCACTGGATTCAATCCTCAACACCACATAAAAATAAAATAAAGATGTTGTGTCCACCGAAAACTAAAAAATAAATATTAAAAACTTCTCTCTCTCTTTAAAATAAAATAAAGATGCTGTATGAAAAAAATAAGTCAATCCCTATAGTGTTTTCTTCTAGTAGTTGAATAGTTTAAGGTCTTTGGTTCATTTTGATTTGATTTTTGTAAATTGTAAGATATGATGGTCATTTTATTCTTCTACATATGTATATTCAGTTTTCTTAGCACCATTTATTAAAGAGACTGTCCTTCCTCCAGTGCATGTTTTGGCAACTTTGCCAAAATTTGGTTGATTATAGCTGCATTATTTTTTTTTCCTGGGATCTCTGTTCTATGTAACAGTTTTTATGCTATTACCCTGATGGCTTGGTTATTGCAGCCCTGTAGCATGTCTTGAGATCAGGTATCCTAATACATCCTGCTGTGTTGTACATCTCTTTGCTCCAGGTTGTTTTGGCTACCCAAGGTCATGGCATTTGCAACTAAATGGATGACAATGACTGTGGAGAAGTTAATGCTAAGTAAAGTTAGCCAATCCCCCCCAAAAATGCCAAATGTTTTCTCTGATATAAGGAGGCTGACTCATAGTGTAGTAGGGAGGGGGACATGGGAGAAATAGATGAACTCTAGATAGGGGAGAGGGATGGGAGGAGAAGTGAAAGGGCAGAGTGTTAGCAAAGATGGCTGACTGTGATGGACTTCATTATCCAAAGTACATGTATGAAGACATGAATTGGGTGTCAACCTACTTTATATACAAACAGAGATATGAAAAATTGTGATATATATGTGTAATAAGAAATTTAATAAAAAGTACATGTATAAAGACATGAATTGGCAGGAACATATTTTATATACAAAGATATGAAAAAATGTGCTCTATATGTGTAATAAGAATTGTAATACATTCTGCTGTCATGTATTTAAAAAATCAATCAATCAATCAATCAATCAATAAGATTTTGGTATGTTGTGCTTCCATTATCATTTGATTCAATTGTTTAATTTACTTTTAATTTCTTCAATATCCCCTTGTAAATTCAATAACATGTTGTTCAGTTAACACATATTGATACAATTCTAAAGCTCTTTTTATTGTTGATTTCTAGTTTTATTCCATTATGTCAGAGAAGATATGTGATGTGATTTTGATTTTTAATTAGTTGAGACTTATCTGTAGACTAACAGATCATAATTCCTAGGGAATGTTCCATGTTTTGATGAGAAAAAAAATACAAAAAGAAATGTGTAACCCAAAGCTTTTGGATGGGATATTATGTAGATGTTAGAGTCATTTCTTCAACTATGCAGTAATGAATTATGAATTGATATTTTTGTCTGAATAATCAATCTTTGATTAAAGTGCAATTTCAAAGTTTCCAATTTTTATTATACTAGAATTTACGTCTCCATAATAAAATAATTTATGTCTCCATAATTTATGTCTCCTATCATTTTGATTATTATTTTCTTCTTTTAAATGTCCTGTCTTCTTTTCTTGCTTTTTTATTATCTTTGTGATCTTATGGGTTTTTTTAATAGGATTTGATACTTTTTTTCTTCTGCATTTTCTCTTCTCCTGAATTTTACGTTTTCACATGTTTTCATGATGGTAGTTATCTTACTTTAATTTCTTCATATAAGACTATAGAAAAGCTTTCTCAGGTTCAAACTGGTTCAGACTGGGGTATGAGGTGTTTAATGTCAGGCATGCTATTCTTTACAAGATTGCCCAGAGTCTTTATATACCACTATTTCTCCATTTCATTGGCTCTGTGATCCAGTGCTTTCCATCAGAATTTCTAGCTGAAGTGTACTTGTTTCTTCTTTATTTCTTAACCTTCTATTTTGGAGAGAAGTGTGTGCTATTCTCTAGTAAATCATCTTTATAGAAAACAATGGAAGGAATGATGTGTAACAATTTTTTTTTAATTTTTAAGAATTAGATCTACCTTTCCCCCCTGAAATCTGAGCCATATTGACAACCATCAAACTTATCTCAGGTTTCTAGAAAACAGGGTCTAAAATTAATTTATTTACCTCTTCTTTATTCAGACTCATAAATCTCTATAAATTTCTGAAAAACAAAAATAGGAATCTTCAGATTGGCAATTATTTAACTATTCCTTTAACAACCTCTTTCATTCTTTGAGAATTAACATAGGATTTAATGAACACATCAGAGTGAAATCTAGTCTATAGAGTAATTGAAAAACTAGCCTCTACCTCAGAGCAAAGCCTGTCCAAGGAAGGGACATGAACTTTGTCCTTGGAAAGACCCACAGAGCACTCCTAGGCACATTCCCACTCTGCTAAGTTGATTATTTACAAATAACAGGAGAGATCTGCTGTGCCAGGTGTCCCTGACTCAGTAAGGCTAGGTGGGGATCCATAGCAACCCCCTAGCAGCCACCAATCAGCATGAGACAGAGAAATACCTGGGATGCCAGATGACCCTCCCAGTAGTTTATGGTGGTTGATAATGTGTTGAGAAACCTTGTAGTTCAGCATGAACACCCCTCTTGGCTTAAACCAATCAGTTCAAATGAATACCCCTTTTGTACTGACCAATCACCCCTACCCAACTTGTGCCCGCCAGTGAATGTGCTAATCATGTTTTAGAGTTGTTATTGGATTTTCCTGAGGTGTGTGATGATTTGCTAAGAGATGCTATGATGTATGTGGGGGTCCCTGCCTTCTCCAAAGAATGTATAAAACTGCTGCATACCCTGGGCTTGGGGCCTCTCAGCGTCACCAGTTGCTGTGTGTGCGCATGGAGGACTGAGCTAGCTCTCAATAAACACCTCTTTGCTGCTTACATTGATCTTGGGTCTCTGGTGGTCTTTTGGGGCTCCTGAATTAAAGCAATTCGAGCATAACGTAATATATAAATCTATATTGGTGAAGAATCATGTGGTTCCAGATTTTCCAATAAATATAAATATCTTATGCAAGCATAGATCTATTGCCATGATTTCAATTGTGTTTTTCATAATATAACTAAAAATAATGCAACATATCCCGTGAATAAAAGACTATATGGTCATATAATTTTCCAACACTTTGTGTTTAATACACTTAAGTAGAAATTTCAAATTGTAAATGTTTTCAGAAATGCTATATAGCAAATCAAACTAATATGATATACCATGATTGTTTTATTTGAAGGAAATCTCTACACGCTTGTACACAATGCTGGCTCATGATGCAGAAGAAATATCACTATAATATTATAGAAATAAAGCCAGAGGGATACTTCATTAAGCTTACTCACCATTACACTAAATCTCAAATAATATAATACTTCAGTAACATAAAACAGATTTATAAGTCTTAATCAACTATCTGTACATTTTACTTAAATACTCGTTGAAATATTTCTATTTTTCTATTTAAACTACTGAAACTCTAAAGAAACACAAAATAAATACTAACTTGAAATCTTTTTTAAAAAAATAAGTAAGAAAAAAAACTTTTTGTTTTAAATTGGCACCTATTTTGAATTTTGCAATGTCTTACACATACCACCATACATTTAATTATAACTCAAAAGACATCTGTATAATTATATGCATTTTGCGGCTATAAAAGCTAAAAGTAAAATTGTTTTTTGCAAATTTACAGAGGAAACTCTTAGCATCTATCAGTTTAGGACTTTTCTCTATTTTAATTCACTCTACATCTTTCAAAATATTCAAACTGTTTTGGAATCCCTTCACTTGTAAAGAAGAGAAAAATCAAGTCATTTCAACAAAGCCAGGCACTGTGGCATAAACCTGTAATCCCATTGGTTCTGGAAGCAGAGGCAGGAATGTGGCAAGTTCAAGGAAAGACTTTCACAACTAGTGAGATCTTGTCTCAAAAGAAAAGAAAGAAAGTAGGGTGGGGATAGGGATGTCACTCAGTGGAGAGTGCTCCAGGTTCAATCCCTAGTAACAAAATTTATTTTAATAAAAATGATACTTAGTGGTGTCAGTGGTCTCAACTAATTGAGAGATCAAAAGTATATATGACTTCAGGTATTGAATAAGAGTAGTCAGGGTCAGCAATCAGAAATAATGGGCCCAGTGGAGCCTTTGATCAAATACAGGAAACTACACCTGGGGGTAAATGGGAGGTGGTGGTGAACCCACTTGGAAGTTGATAAGAAGATTAAAACTCAAAGGACTTGATGCTGTTTTCAATGCATGTTTTATGGATTTTGATCAATGACTTTGGTGTTATTTTCACTGCCTGTTTAACATAGTACACCATAATGGGTTTTTCTGCTATTAGGTCTCATCCTGCATGGCAGAAGTTCTTTCCTCTCCTCCTTTAATAAACCCTGCTCCATTTATTCTTCCCTTCCATTTTTGTCCATGGATTTTATTCTTCAAATTTTGTGAGACAAAATCCGGAAGGAAATTGGCAAATTAGGGGATCCCGTCTCATCTGAAAACTTCAGTTTCAGTATGAATGAGTTCAAAAATAGCAATTAAATAATGATGTACTGGATTCTCCAGGGAAACAGGAGCAATTTCTCTCTCTCTCTCTCTCTCTCTCTCTCTCTCTCTCTCTCTCTCTCACACACACACACACACACACACACACACACAACAGAGAGTCAGAAAGGGAGACAATGTCTCTCTTTCTCTCTCTCTCTCTCACACACACAAACACACACACACACAACAGAGAGTCAGAAAGGAAGAAGAGAGAGAAAGACTTATTTTAAAGAATTAGCAGACAATTTTGTGGGATTCTCTCTCAGAGAGAACAGCAGGGCATTCAGCAGAAAGCAGAATTTCTTAGTGCCCGCACTAGCCCAGCAGATTTGTATCCAAAAGCTTAACCGGAGCACAGCAGGGTATTACTTTATACACTCAACAGCTTTACATGTAAGCTCTCCTGTCTTTCCTATATGCTCACATACATTTTGATTAGGTATTCTATACTACAGAATTACAACAGAATTGAAGAGGGAAGAGCGTAGCATATAATAGAATTGTGGCAGAGTTAAAACAGAGTTGCCCAGGAGCACTGAGCATGCCATATCACCTTCTCTTAATTCTGGGTGTGCCTGCCTACATAGCTACTGTGCCAAGAGAGCCTTTGTGCAATGGGATCATGTGACCATTGAGTCTTCAGGATAAAGCAATAGTCTAGTGAACTATAGAAAGGTTGCCATCAGACACCAAAGGCTGTCTGCTGACAAGATACTTTATTTAGGAAAGTCATACTTTGTTCTTCCAAGGCTTTCAACCGTTTAGTTGAAGTCCACCCACATTATGGAGAGTGCCCACTTACTCAAAATCTACCAGTTAAAATATAAGTGTATTTGAAAAGCATTTCCACAGAAACATTCAGAATAATATTTGACCAAATAATCAGGTATCAATACCCAGCCATTACAAATGAACTTATTTGTCTTGACCTCCTGCCTTGATCTTCTCTCCCTCTCTTTTCTCTCTTCCCATCCTTTTTCCAATCTCCTTTTCTCCCTCTCCCGAGTACAACAGTTCAAATCTCTCTTCAAAATTTGAAGAATGATTAGGAAGGGAGATTTTTATTGTTGTTGTTGCTCTAGCAAATGGCCTCAGCAAATTTGCATTAAGTTAATCCAATCTCTACATATTAAGTGGAATTACTAAAACAAAATACCTGGCATCAGCCATGAATTGAAGAGAATTTTGAGTGCTCATGAAATGAAGTGAATTTTGAGTGCTCATGGTCCCAACATGCTAGTGCAAGCTTGGGGAGGACTGGGCTGCATTACCTCACTGTGAATGCTGGGAGGCAAAGGCAGGAGTTAATGTCAGGATCAAGGAAGTGATCCCATATCATTCCTTGAACAGCAAAAGAGAAGGTGAAGGGTTCCATCCCCTATTCTCTTTTGGAGGCACCCCTCACCTCCTGACCCACCTTCAAAATTTTCACCTTCTCCTGGTATCAGCACTATGGGGAGAAATTCCTTAACATTTGGACCTTGGGGGACACTGCACATATTCAAAACATTTCAACCTATAACATATATGTAGTGATAAAGATACAAAGCCCGATGACCCTAAATCTGGAGTAAATTTCTAACTACAATATTGGAAACTTTTCTTAGAAACAAGACAAAGTATACAACAAAAAGCCTCAGCTATATTTCTCTCATTTTATTAATCATAGAACTTTGGATTTTTTTTTTCAGTGCTGGGGATTGAACTTAGGGCCTGTGCATGCAAGGCAAACACTCTACCAACTGAGCTATATCCGCAGCCCCCTAGAATTTTGAATTTATAATGAATATTTTTGTGAAAATGTCAGAGAAGTGTACCTATTTTTTAATTCATTCAAAGATACAAACATGAAATCATGAAAAAAAGTAATGATCTTATATTCCTTAACACATTTCTGATAGCATTCTTCAAATTACAGAGTGAAATGGCAGTATTGCAGCACTGTGTCAAGAAGACAGGGAGCTCAGTGAGAGCCATGCTTCCTGGACAGTGTTTTGGAAGACCAGTAATACAAATTGCATGTGCTTAGCTCTGAATCTGCTTGCACTACTCATATGTCTTTAGTCCACTTCTTTGTAGCAGAATGCACGGGGTACCTTGTAATTTGACTGTGTTGTGTGATAAACCTTTAGGATGAATTATAGTTTTAGAACAGCAATTCATTCTATAATGGGTGAACCAAGTAATGTAAGAATGAATCCATAGTGACCATTTAAAATGGAATTCAAGAAAAAAAGAACACTTTATTTGCTTCATAAAAACCTGTGAGGCATTACTATTGAATAACGTAAGCAGAATGCAGCCATATAAATCTTCTTAATTTACATCTAGGGCTTCATTATGCATATTTGATAGCACTCTGCAGAACTTTAATTTACAGACTTTTGGAACTTTACCAATCCCAAAAGAAGTGCTAAACATGCCTGTTGGAACATTTAACTGAAGTAAGTCACTGGAGATTTCCTTAATGAGTGCAGAATTATCAGTTATTTGCATTCCTTGTAGATTTAAAGCAATAGGGCCTATTAACAAGATAATGGCAAATTCATTTTGAATGCAAGTATTTCTGGAGTCATTTACTAACACGCAGGTTTCAGAGTATGCCCTGAATTTGAGTTAACATTTGTTTACCTCTGCTGAATAGGTTATATGATGCAAATGGGCACATAGTGAGCAAGGTGTCAATAAATCAACTGTAAAGAAATGCTTGTCATTATCTGAAGACTAGACCTTCAGTGCAAACTGTTCTTATCCCCTTTGTTAAAAATTGATGAGAAAATACAAAGAAAAATGGTAATAATTCTTATCAGAGTGTTTTCAGAAAATCAAATTATGCAATTTAATACTCAATGATCAAATATAACATTCTTTCAAAATGTTAGGAATGTTCCAGTTTGGGAAGTTTAGCAAAAAATATGTGCATCATCCTTTGCTATAACACCACTATTGGCTGTGTATTCTATTCTCAACACTAAATAACTGTTACTCATAAACAGAAGAGAAGTAAGTTGATGATGTAGAATTTTCAAACTGACATTTGTGGAAAGAGAAACATTTGTCTGTGATTACTTTGCTTTGGATTTTGCTTTCCTTTGAACAGCTTAAGTAATCTGCCTACCCATGTGTATAGTGAAATGATGAGCTTAGTCATAGACCACACATAATTGGGAAATTAATTTCCAATATGAGGCATATAATACATTAGCTACAGTAAAATGGCAGAAACTAAGTATACCACTGAAATTAGTAAACATTCGATACTACCATCCTCTATAGAGAATTAGCCAGTTATATGCCATGCCAAACAGAAAGTTTTAATTTCATCAGGTAGATATATTTTTCATTTACTTAAAAATGTCTATAACTTGTGGATTTCTTACACATTAGACACAGCCACATCTTCCCCATTCAGTATTGTCCTCATATAAAGAACAATGGTCAGACTCACATCTGGCTGCAGAGTCTACTGTGACATATAAGCAGATTCTCATTTCTCCTCTCTCTTAGATAATAAGCCAAAACACAATGAACAGAACAATTTTTTTTCTGAGAGTTCTTTTTTTAAATTTTTTTTTGAAAATGTATAAAGGAAAATCTACAAAGATAATAAATAGTTCATCAATGACTATTGAATACAGGTTCATTTTCATAGTGTAAATGTTGAGCTGCTTTTTCTAATTTAATTTTCATAAGATAGGTATTTCATAAATACGGTTAAAATGTTGCTACATAAATTAAACCCTGTTTGTGAAGAGTGAGGTAATGAAGATCAGTTGCTCATATTTACACATGCTACCATATTATTATGGGAAAAGTAATTATTCGGGCATCAGAATAACTCAAATAAATACAGAACAGTTGCTTTTTCGGATCTAATGTGATGGAGGGCTTGTATACTTTGGAACTAAAAAACAAGTTTGGGTTTTAGCTCAATAGTATACATTTGGTCTGTAACTTGAAATGGTTTAATTTAACTTTTATAATTTAACAATAGTGCAAAAACAATACACATCCAATAAAAAATGTACTTCAAATTTTGAATGTTTAGGTTTATCTCCAGGCTAGCAATCAATGTATGCTACCATACTCTCTTTTGATGATGGGCAGTGCTCCCAATCAGCCTTGGGCACAAAAGGATAAAGAACAAGTAATTCTAGCTGGATGTGGTAGCAATTACCTAAAATCAGAGCAGCTTGGGAGGCTGAGCCAGGAGGATCACAAGTTCAAAGCCAGCCTCAGCAAAAGAGAGGTTCTAAGATACTCAGTGAAAAGCTATAGCTAAATAAAACACAAAATGAGACTGAGGATGTGATTCAGTGGCGGTGTGCCCCTGAGTTCAATCCCCACTACCAAGGGGGAAAAAAAAAAGAACAAGTATTATACATGTATTTTTTTGTTAATCTATGATATTTGATAAGTTATATGTATTAATTTTTGACACAACACATCTAGCTTATAATGTGTTTCTTTGGACATAAACTCATAAAAAGTCAAAGAATATCTATACAATCTAGCTTCAATTTTTTATATTTATATAGACAAACCTATTCATTAATCTATTACCATTTCATGAAATTATTTTAAATATTAAAAGTAATATATAGAACTTATTTGTGGAAATTGAGAGCTATTATAATAATTTTGTCAAATTATTTTTACTATTATTAATAGCATTGTCATTTTACTTGGGCTCCATTTCTAAATTTCAAATTTCTCTTTAGCTTCTCCAGGGAAAATCCTCAGTTATTCTCTAGTAATATCTCTGAAATGGACATAAACATAAGGGCTTCTTCCTTTTAGTCAAAGATATTGTCCTCTGATAAGCTTTTGTGAATGAGGTAAGTAAAATTGAGAGCTTGACTCTATGTTCTAAATTACCACGTAATGGAAAAGAATAGCCATAAATAAAGATCCATTTGTAATATGGTTTTTTAAACTAGTTTATTTTGTAGTACATATATATAGACATACATTTTATAAAATGCATGTATGCTTGTAAACATAAAACTTGCATGAACTACTCTCAATAATTTCCTCACTAAAAAAGAATAGAATTATCCACCCACAGTTTGCATGATTCATCTAAAGATTCCCAATGGGAGAGGGTTTCCTCTCAGATTAAATTTGGATACCCTGTCTTTCTGGTAGGCAAATCCTTATTATGTAGAGAGGCTTATTAGGCTATGAGTCGGATGGTTTTAAGCTCGTGCATTATGTAACAAAATAAATTAGCAGCTATATCTATGCTCACTCTGAACATTTCCAATTATAATTTGGTTTCATATGAAGCCTATTTCATATGAGAGAATGATGGTCAAGCTGAACAGATTCTAAGTATTTTATATCTTATCATTAAAAATTATATTGTACCCATCAAATATGAATAAATAGATGAACAACATGAAGTCTATTAGAGTATTGGAAGGGGAATGGGAAGGGAATGGAGGGCAGGAGGGAAAGGTGGGGGATTACGAACCAAAATTGAATTTCATGCAAGTATGAGTTTGTCAGGATGAATCCAACTACTATGTATAACAATAAAAGGCTAATACAAAAAGAAAAAAGTGAGATTGTAGTTTTATGTATACTTTTCTAATAGGCTTTGTCATTATTAACTTGAATTCTTAAATTTGATCAGTCATTTGCAGAAACACATATCAAGTTCCATGCCTTAAAAATTGAGGATTAATATTGCAATTGGAAAATTTATACAGAAGAATATCATTGAACAATAGGCAATTTTCCTCTGGTAATGTGTCTCTTATTATGTTACAGAATATATTCCATTATGAATTGTATTCTCCAAGACATAACAACATATGGTTTTATCTAAAAATATCAGCTAAGGGTGTTGCATTCCTTCTAATCAGACCTTCTAACAAAACACACTAGTTTAGTTTAAATTTTTCTCTATTTCTGACCAGCTAGGACCTTTGGGTAATAATTCTGTCATGTTTTTTACCTGTATAATGGGTAATAATGGTACTTCCCATTACTGTTTTAAAACAATCAATTGGCTGAATACTTGCAAGATTAATGCCTGCAATCTGGTAAACACATTATAAGATTTTGTCATAATCGACTACCCTTGGACCATCTACAAATAAAATAAATTTCCAAATTCTGTTATTGTGATAACTCAGAAATCAGTCCCAGCTTCTTGAAATATACCCCCACTTCCTGATTCAGTTTTTTCTTCTAACATGAAAACTTTTTAATTACTTTCCATGATTGTCAGTGTACATAATATATTTTCCCATCCTAATTCCATATAGCTTATACAATTATCTTCCCAAGACGTGCATCTGATCATTACACTTCTTCTCCTCATATTTAACAGTCACTGAGTATTGTTTATAGAATGAATTCTACACACTACAGTAAGACATCCTAGGCCATCCACAATCTGTTCCTAATCTCACTCTTCAGCCTCATTTCACATTATGTCCTTCACAATCACTCCAATCTAATTATGCTCTTCTGTTGGCTCCCAAATGCATCAACCAAGTTTTCAGGTGGGAATAATTGTCACATTGTCATTAAGAGCCTGTACACTAAAGTAAAACTTCCTCTGTCCCATCCCCTGTGAAATCACTTATTTGGTGTTGACCTTTAGTAAATCATTTAATCTCCTTATGTATCATTTTTCTACATTTTAATTTCTAAGGAAAATAAGCCAGCCTCATGGAATTAAATAAGAGTATGCATGGCTTTTAGTGCTGTGCTTGGCACTTATTATATGATTGGTAAATTGTGCTTGTCTTCTTTTAGGTTGCCATTGTTGTTCCCTCTGCTAGAAACATCTCTGCTCTTCTCTGTAACATTTTTTTCATTGTGAAAAAACAATATCAATTGCAAGTAATAAGTCAAGTATTTCTTGTCTCTCCAAAAGCAGCATTAAATATTCCCATGATGGAACCCATGTATCATGTTAATTTTACTGACATTTAGAATTGATAATTATTTATTAGACAGTGAATTCATTAAAGGAAAAGGCAATGTCTTATGAATCTTTCTATTTCTTCTAGCCTGATTCCATGAAGAATATTGCCTTAAAATGGTAGGCCCTCTAAAGTTAGGTATTTCAGGCTTGCACAAAATTGAGGCAGAAAACCAAATCAGGGCTCAGTGTCCTATGCTTTGATATATTCTACACTTCACATTGAATCTTCAGCTCTTTCTTCACTGTTATTAGCCATGTAACTTTGGGGATTTATTTATCTCTCAGAAATTCAGTTTCTTCATCTGTATATGCTCGTATGAATGTTCCTAAACTGAAAGACTGTCATGAGAATTAAATAACGGGATTCACATGATATAGTTGCTATAGTCAGTGCTCAGCCATGCTTAAAAGTAATTATCATTATTATTTTTAACTGAGTTAGAATTTGGGATAAGAAAGAAATGAAGGTAAAAAACATAACAAGTTCATATTGTTCTGTCTAGCTGAGGAAAAAATAAAGAAGATCTTATTGCTTCATCCCTGAAATTTCAAATGGAAAGTGGGAAAATATTCTAAAATTGTGTCTGAGCTTTGGCAACACACAAAATGAACATTGAAAATACCAGATGCAAATGTGTTTCCTTCAAGAAAACTTAGAAAACAAGTAAGATTACTTATTTATTTGAGGTCCTCAAAATCTTTCTGAAACTAAATAAAACCATTGTCCCCAAATTTCCCTAACAAAGTGTCATGGCCGCTATTTCAGTATATAGAAAAGACAACATGTCACTTTTTTTGCTCTATTAAATTATCTTGTGATTTATATGATTATTGAACACAATTCAACTTTAGCATTCTAAAGTTGTATCCTTATGTTTTCAGATTTTGAAACAATTTCCAAAGATTTATGTAGGTAAATGGACATTTGACTAAATGAACTCCTTCATTGATTTTTCTTATGCCATATCTTTGATGAGTACATTTTCCTTCCTATATAATCTCTATGACAACTCATGTTCCTACATTTTAGGGAGAAACAAATATTCTTTTTCCATTTTTAGGTTGTTTTCTTTTTACCTCCTGACTCAAGTTCTAATAATTAGTAGGAGTTATTAAAGGGAAATGTAAGACTTAAGCAGCATGCTCAGTAAAAATGTGAAGATTTGGTTTAAAACAGGCATACATTACAGGGAGTGAGATGCTTAAAATATAAATTTTATCCGGCTGAGCAGCAGCATGATATTTTTTGCATATTATAATGTGAGAGCAAATGAAGTGATTGATGATGCTCAGAAAAAAATAAACTTATGAATATTTTCAATTTCAAACAGATTGATATAAGAGAAAATAAATATTTATGAAAGTTATCTCCCCTATGGCTTGCCATGGTCATCAAAGTTCTCAGAATTTAAGTACTGTTGTTTCTGAGGCCAGTTGTGTTAACAATCAATTTGGTGCTATTTTCTTCCTTAAGGTATTGTTCTGTTTTATACTGAATTCACAACATTGCCTCAGTAGTTTGAACTACTCTACAAAGCAATTATAGATTTCCATGTTTGCAGAGTGTTCTTTGAAAGCTAGAGCTATTTTGCTGTAATCAGAGGTTTCTGTTACAAGTGCCTTTGTAAATGCTCTCAATTCCCTTGTAAGCCTGGCCTTTATCTGATATTGTTGGTATATGTAATAGTCATTATGTTCTACTCACCCTTAAAAATAAATAGTCCATTTATGTACCTTTATTTTTCTTTATATTTCATTTATTTTTTCTTTATTTACTTATTTTAAGGACTGAGATCTCACATTTTGAGATATGATTATAAATAAGGCCATTAGGCCAGAGAGTCATCTGATAACTGAAGAAGGAACATTTCCTTGTCTAACTATTTGGTATGTTAAACATGTATTTTTCAGTGAATCAGGACAATGGAAAAAGTAAATTCTTCCATAAGTTACACCTTTAATAACTAATAGCATAATTGTAAAATTGTATCTCAGAAATTTCATACAAAAATCATGAATTTTAAAATTTTACTTCAACACTGATTAAATATTCTTAGGAATGCAAAATAAACTAATAAATAATAAAACCAAGTTGAAATAATTTTCATATTCTATTCAACCTTATTCTAATGAATTAGCCTTTGTATAATATTCAAAGGCAACTTATTCAATTTTTTACTTTGAATTTTTCACTTGGATTTTTTTTATCTGCAACTTATTAAATTGTTGTCATGCTCAAATCATGACTAGCAAGCTTTAGGTGATAGCTCTTATATTGGGACAATGACAAGTCCACTATTGGTATACTGAGAACTGTAACTTATGGGTAAGGATGTGGATCATTGGTAGAATACTTCCCTACTATGCTCAAGGCTCTGGGTTCAATTCCCACAACTGCAATGAAACAAACAAGCAAAGAAAAACAGAAGAAAAAAAAAATAGAACCATATTTTTTTCACTTTCCTATTGCAATTTTTAAAGTTTTTTTGTGATAATCTTGTAGTTTTCAAGTCATCTTGTTGACTTCTAAATTTTTCCTTCATTGAATAATCTTTGCACATTCTGATGTATACAGAAAAAAAATAGATGGTGTGGCACTGTCAGATAATTTCCTTTGTAAATATCCAGGAGGCTACCAACAAACAATGTATTATATATTATTGTTACCTTTCCACTTTCCATTTTTCTGATATTATTATAATTTATTCAATGTCATAAAACATGCACACAAATATATATGCATATATAAAATGTGTATATGTATGTATAGTCATATGTATATTCAGAGATGATCAGTGACCAATAATAAGCTCTCATCAATACTAAATGAGCCTGGCATGTAATGTAACAAGAAAGAAAAAAACAGCTAATTGATAAGTCAAAATTAAGACAAAGAGCATAAAAACAATAGTCAGATACTTATAATCAGGGAGAGACAGTGATAGATAAGAATGTTTTACTCACTGATTATTATAGCACAGATGTTGAATTAATATTAATAGATATTTATTTTAATAAATTAAATGTTTTAATATTTATTAACAAATTAATTTTATTTTAATATGTAATACCATGTGCTATTTAATTGTACATAATTACAATAGTGCTAGGCATTTTTTCATCACTATGACATAATACATAAGAAAACAACTGTTTCATTCAGCTGTTTCACTGCTGCCACTAAAAGACCTGACAAGAACAATTTTAGAGGAGGAAAAGTTTATTTGGCAGTCACAGTTGAGGTCTCAATACAAAGATAGCCCACTCCATTCCTCTGGGTCTGAGATGAGGCAGAACATCAGGACAGAAAGGTGTCACAGAGGAAAACAGCTGGGAACATGGCACCAGAAAGCAGAGAGAGAGACAGCTTGGACAACTATAAATGCCAGAGTTACACCCCAAGGGATACAATTCCTCCAGCCATACCATACCTGCATCACCCAGTTAGTCTCTATCAGGGGATTAATGCACTGATTAGGTTAAGACTCATCGCCCAATCATTTCACCTTTAAGCTTTCTTCCATTGTCTCACACATGAGCCTTTGGGGGACACCTAATATCTAAACCATAACAACTTAAAGAAAGATGTATTTTGGCTCAAGGTTTTAGAGGTTTCAGTACATGGTCACTTAGCCCTGTTGTTTTGGGCCTGTAGTGTTGTAGAACATCATGTTCATAAGCAAGCTTATTTACCTCCTGGTGACCAGGAAACAAAGATGGAGGGAAAGAGAGATTGAGACATAGAAAGAGAATGAGAGGAGGAAGGGTCCAGGACATGCCCCCATTGACCTGCTTCCTCCAACTATTCCCCACCTCCTACAGTTTCCACCACTGCCCAATAGTCCATTAAAATATGGACTCATCACTGCGTTGACACCTCAATGAGATCAGAGCCCTATGCATCAATCACTTCCTTAAAGCCCTGCCTCTGACACTGATGCATTGGGGACCAAACCTTCAGCACATGAGCTTTGGGGGACATTCCAGACGCAAACCATAATAGAATAACTTTTTTAAAATGAAATAGATCTCTAAAGCTATTTTTAACCTAATAACTTATTTACTTATTTAATTGCCTATAACAAAGGGAATATAGAACTAAGTCCCAGAAAAAAATATGAAATAAAAGTGTTAGATTAACTTTATCTAGGGTCTCTAGCCTAGGGAGAATGCTTTTACTTGCCTCTAATGTCCTTGAGCTTCCCACTTTATCTATTTTTAGTGGAGTTGTATTAGAGCACTTTATTGATGGTTTTAAGCACTGGTTTAGTAAATGATGAAATTCAGAAAATCAGAAATGGGGTCAATATAAATTAAGATCTTAGATGCATGTTTCAGACACGAATTTGTACTTAAAGTTTAAAAATAATATTGCACAGATGGCAGATTTATTTCAAACAAGTGCATTTAATATTCTTTTGATTTGTTACATTGGTTATAAAAAGGTTAAAACAAAATGAAGAAATATTTCTTTTTGTATTAGCCAAACAAATGCCTTTCAGTATGAAGTAGTATCCAGAATTCTATTTAACCACAATCAGAGGGGAGATATTTTTAAAAAATAAGATAAAGAGGTGTCACAGGCAAACACACTATACTTATGTTTCATTGTAATGCAGTATTATATTTAGAATCTATTTAATCTGATAATATAGTTTTCTTGCAATAACATTTAATAAGTGATTTTTTTTTTACCACAGCATGGAAATTTATGAACTTTGAAGGTTTTGTACAAAGATAAACATCTACTGTGATACCTAGTTACCCTGTCATATTTTCTCAGGGGATGCATAATCTTTCCTTTACATCTGTAATGATTAAATTTTTCCATGAGGCATGAAATATAATTACAGTGGGATTAGAGAGCTTTGCCTACATGTGTTATAATTGCCCAGGGAATTAGCAAATTTCTTCTAAAAGTTAGTTATATTACTCAATACTTTTTCATCATAGAAAACTAGAAAGGGTTAATGTGTTTCATTCACATTAAATAATAAAAAGAAATTAAAATTATAATTATTTCTCTGTTTTAATTTAAAAAAACATAACTGGTAGATTATTTCAATTTGTATTAATTAAACTCCAATTTAAAATCTTTAGATAGAATTTTACCAAAATGTCATTTGTCTTAATGAATGTGTATAAAATGAAATACAGAATTCATTTGAGAGAAATGTTTTGAAGAACTCAACATTTCAGGAATTGAATACTCTTTTGCAGTTGACTACATTATCAAAGATACAATATATTTAGTGTCAAACAGTCAAATTTTATAGATAAACCCAGAGTGTGAATGGCTGCTGTACAGAGCTAAAGCAATGGAAAATTCTGAGTAACAAAGGAATTTGTGTTTAGTTGCCAATTGTCCTTACACTTTTTATAATGGAATACTTTAGTATATATATTAAAACAGTAACATCAAACCCCTTTTCTGTTAATCCTACCACTTCATCATCCACATGAATCAGCATGGACTTGTCTTGATTCTCACTGCCCCTACCTCCCTTGTAACATTTCACTCCTGGCAACAGAGTCATGACATTTACTTGCTAAATATTTCCTTTGTCTGTGTTATCTCCATCCTTTAAATTCTCTGCACTCCCTCCAGAGAGGTAAAATATACCCTTAATCATGTGACATTATGGACTAAAATATATCAATTAGAAACTGATTCTTAAAGTCTTCTTTCTAGTCAATGTGCTAGCCCTTACCATAAGCAAATGAAGATTGTAGGTGGACAGGATTAATTGCAAAGGAAATATCCAGGTACTCTGGTGACTGAGAACAAATAACCAGGTGGAAGGCTACAGTCAGAATAATGAATTTAATACCTAAAGGGTGAACTCTCCCACTCGTTTATCCATTTAAATTTGAAATGAGGGTTTATGTGTACTATGTTGCGAATCTGCTGAATCTGTTCAGAGAAATTTAGGATACAAAAAAGAACCAGAGAACTCCTTTACAATACCGTTCTTAAAGAGAAGCCTAAGGCCCAGACCTCCCAGGCAAATCTTTTCCTTGTCTCCCAATATATTCTGCTCAGGTGAACACAGGTAAAATGGATACCACTGTGTGTCTATATAGGATAGATTTGTGTTACAACAATTACTATAGTTAGAGGAGTGGATCTCAGGAGACTAAGAGACTCAGCCTAGGAGAGGTCCATCAAATTCTTTATCAATATTTTGTGGCCTCTGAGAATATTCATATCCCTTGGAGTGCTAGGCACACTATTTTCAACTAGGCTAAGAAATGTGATGAATACAGATGAAACAATATGAGTTGGCCACCTTTTGATCTTTTTTTTTTTTTTTTGACAATCCTAAACTCACAACTTGTTGACGTGGGATTATAAAACAGTCAATGCTACCTCACCTTAGTCTAAACGATAGATCATGGGAAAAGTGATGACTAAACAAGATTTTTTAACATAATAAAAACCTCTAATCATATTTTTATATTTATTTAAAAATCATTCTATGAAATTCTGTGATATTGGTGGTGTTTTGGCATATTGATTTCAAAACTCTACCAGTAAACATGTTCCCTTCTAGGCATGTTCCCCTCTAGTAAAAATATATATTTTGACATAGTTTAAAACAAGTCTATGGGCTATTTACAGTTCATTATATCCCTACTCAGGATAAGAATAGTAAAGAAATAATATTCCAATTCCTATTGTTTGACTGTTAAATAGATTAGTAAATATCTAGCAAATGCAACAGCCTGAAAACCAAAGTGTTACTATGCCCAGAAACTTGAGTGAATGAAAGTCTTCTCTTTTGAGTTTATAAAATGTGGCATTACATATAAAAGACCAAAACTAAAGAACTAATAATTTATACACTTTTCCAGATGCAGTAAGTGAAAAGAAAATGCACAAGAATTTAGTTTTCCACTATCAAGGAAGAATGCAAAATGGGACCATGATAAAATGAGAAGGCAAATGAGAGTCCAGAGAGAAATGTAGAAATTTTGATTTAGGTATATCACCGACAAGAGGTCTAAAATATTGTGTTTGATGCAAAGTCTGGGTGATGTGTGTTTCCTACATTCCTGATTTTGGAATGAAGCTGTAATGGTCAACTTTTTTGTCTCTGTGACTGAAATATCAGACAAGAAAAACTTAAAAGTAGAAAAGTTTATTTTGAGCTCATGGTTTTAAAGGTTCAGTCCATACTCTGCTGACTCAATTTCTCTGGTCCTGAGGTGAGGCAGCTCATCATGAAAAGGGAATGGAAGATGTACATTGCCCAGTTCATTGCAGTCTGGAAGAAGAAAGGTGCCATGAACCAACATAGTCTGGCCATTCCCCCAGTGAACTACTTCATCCAGATATGTCCCAACTACTTATAGTTACCACTCCATAGGTTATTCAGATTTTAATCCATTAAGTGGATTAATACACTGATAAAATTACAGTTCTTATAACAATTGTTTCACCTCTAAATATCCCTGCATTGCCTAACACAATAGCTTTTCAGATGATAGTAAAGATCCAAACCATGATAGAAGCTTAGATAGTTCTGATATTGGCAGAGATGCTCTTTGTCTCTCCTGGTACCAAGGTAGCTGGTACTAAAGTGGGTATCTATGATATTGCATTAGAAGGAACCTTCAGAAAGGGCTATTGCCTAATCTGCAATGAGGAAAGTATCCCAGAGTTATTTTGTCCTGTTGGGAGACAACAATCATTGTCATTTTAATAAAAATGACAATACAAATGTCTTACAACTATGAAAGCATACTTTGAAATACTTGTTGAGAAAATTTTAACACAATAAAATATGCAAAGAGATTACTGAGATGATTTTTAATGGTATCCAGTAAACTGTTAGGAGATGTGTGGTGCTACAGGGCTTAAGCCTTTAATTGGTTTGCTGTGGAACTATGTGTAGATGAAAGTTGACTGTAGAGAAAGAATGGCAAGGCAAAGCATTCAATTCTCACTGAAGTAATACAAATGGTTCCTGCCATACTGAATCAACTTTTAATTTTTTTAAAAACAATGCATTTGATTTCCAATTACTGCAATCAGTTAATAATATCTTTAACGTGTTTCATTTTATATTTGTGTGAGAGTAATGATTTAATATTTTTCCTTAACTTATAGTTTATTGAATTGGAATGTTACCAGATAAAAGAATTGACACTGTTTTTATTGGGAACTACTGTGACCTAAAATTATTTTAACTGACACTCGTGTCCATTTAGCATAGAAAAGTTTAAACCATCATTTCAACTTTTAAATACAATATCTGAGTCTGTATTTCATTCCATGCAGTTTGAATTTGGTCTAAACATGTTGCCAATTAGAAGTTTTTTTCAACTCTAGTTCTGTTTTGCTTCATTTTGTTTCTTTTGTTTACTTCAATATAACCATTAAAATGAAAAGTTTGACAGAATTGTAATCACTATATATAGAAATACTTGTGTATACACACATACATACATGTTTATATATGTCTCTACATACATGTATATGCACCACTGAACAAAAATAATAAAATTTAAGGACCTTTAAGCATTCTCACCAACTAATCAAATGTTAAAATCAAATTCATGGGCAATAAGAAATAATAACATAATGTTGAAATTATTCAAACTTTTGTATTAATGAAGTGCATTATTGTTTGGAAAGAGGTTATATTTTTTTGTTTGTTTGTTTTTTGTACTTGAAATACTCCTAATTTTTTGAAACCATGCTCACAATTAAACTTTGATGTCCTGTATATTGGAATTTCTCCCTTAGTCCTCTTTTCTAATAGAAAGTAAAGAAACCATTTTTTATTATCTGATTCTCACAAATGAACTCTGGAATGTTCCTCATTTCATTATTTATGACAATCTACACTTATATGCTTTGAAAATGTTTTTTCTTTTTATAAAATGTTGCACTTATTTTGCATATATACCCCCCCATAAATTATGCAAGCAAAGTCTTATTTACATCTATTACTAACACATTATCTTGTATGTAATTGACAGGTAGTCAATGGCTGCAATATATCACTCCCAAAGATTAATACTAAATAGAGGGATTTTGTTGTTTAGTGGTTCATTATATTTTATTTTTATTGGAGTATATAATTATACATAATAATAAAACTCATTTTTGCATGATGGCACATGCACACAATAGAATAATATAATAATATAATTAGTCAATTTTGTTCCCTAATACCTCCCCTTTCCTGTCTCTCATTCCTATCCCGAGTCCCAGTCCTCTACTTTACTTGTCTTCTTTCCAAGGAATGCCTTCAGTGAAGTTTATAGACTTATCTGCAATTATTTTATTTGTAATTTTTGCTTTGTTGAATTTAATTCTTTCTCAATCAGCTTGTCCCTGCGAGAGCCTATGTCCATTGCCATTTAAATAGAGAAACATTGAAGTTAAGCACTGTATTTTGCCACTTGGATATGGCATGGTCTCTCTATATTGTCATGAGTACTGAATATTGCATCATTTAAAGGGCCTTATGACTTATGGGCAGCATGCTACCAAAAATTAATTAATTAATTAAATAAAGACACACAGAAACCTTTGGCACTTGACATAACCACTGTCAAAATGCTAGTTATGCTATTTACTCTCTTTAATAATGTGCAAGACAATCTCATTCAGGTTTTTCCAACTGATATAGTAAGCAAAAAAAAAAATACCCAACCTCTCAGGGGTTTATGATATTAAATTTTGAATAGTCCATGGACACAGCAGGCAAATTGCAAAACTGGTCATTTCTTTAGGTTTCTTTTAAAATTTCTTTAAAGTTCCTCATTCTACATAGGTGCTTGGTTTTATGCTACACATTATTACTCAAATTCTGTTTCAACAACAGAGATACCTAGCAAAACAGGTTCATTTGGAAGATTCTTTGGATGGATCTTAATTACTCATTTCATCATATGAGTTCCTTTGGCCAAGAGGCAATAGCACATGGCAGGAGAAGAGATTTTGAAGAGCTTGCACATTGGAACTTGGCCTTTGGCTGCTCTGCAAACCCTGAAGCTGCACTGTGAACTATCTTAAGCTGGCATGATGAGTGATAAGAAAAAGGTGGCCCACTAGTACTCATCATCCAAACTGACAGGCATCCAGCAGCCAGACACATGAATGAGGTCACCTGGGACCAGATAGCCTCCAGCCAACCTGTCAACAGACTGTAGAAACCTGAATAACCCAGTGAGTCTCTCCCAGATTAGAAAAATCACTCAACTGGGTCCAGACCAGTGTCAATCTGCAGAATTATAAGATAAATACATGGTAGCTTTTTTTAAGTCACTACATTTTTGTGGTTTGTTAATATTGAAACAAATAATTGACGAATCTTTTTCCATGTCTTTTTAAAAATGTACAATCAACTGACTGAAATGTAGAAAAAAATATAGAAAATATGAGAAAGTTTGAAAAGATGAACAAAAGAATGAAGAAAGAGTGGGAAGGAAAAAAATGAATAAGCAGAAAGAAGGATTTCTCTCTTGGGTCTTGATATTATCCCAAGAATAAACAAAACACTTATTTGCCATTATTTTTTTCTTGCTAACAGAACAAATTAGTATTCCAATACAGAAATTCTAAATACATTAATTTAGGGGATTAAGGGTAATAGCTGAGAGAGAAAAACCTCAAGAGCACCTTGGAAAGGCTTTTTTCTTAACTATACCAAGAATATGATTTAGCATTTAAGAGCATTTTAGTATCATTAATTAGCATAGATAACATACATCATCCATCTAAGAACTCACTGGCAAAACTGAATGTCACAGTAATAATAGAAAGAGCAGTATGCCAGTTAGTGCAATATTAATCTTGAAGAAAGAAGAGAAATTTCAATAGGAAAGATGAATACTACTCAGGCACTAGTGTATATGTCTTCCTGAATTAACGTTAGATGTATTTTAGTCTCATTCAGGGTAACATGATATCATAGGATAAAAATTAAAATTTATGTAGCTCCATAGGTTGTTTAGTATACAATTGGTTATTCAATCCCCTCATCAACAAAAACATGTTTTGTGGGTTTAAGATCTAATCTTATACTTAATGCAGTGTACCATGTAAACTAAAAGAAACTGAGAGTAATCCTTATTTCACAGCATAAATGAAAGACTGAAAGCAAAAGAAATTAAAAATTGTAATGACAGATTTTCTCTTGGGATCTTGTAGAAGAAGATCATTCACACTTGCAGCATTTGGCTGTTCCCATTTACAGTCCTAGAATTGTTTCAAAAATGTTAAAAATTCTAGTAATTCTATAAATTATGTCAAACTGATAACTAATTGTTTAACAAATGTGATAGAATTTATACTACCAAAATTAAAATTAAGTCTACTTTGCAATGTCCATGTTAAAAAGCTATATAATCATTCTAATTATATTGCTATTATTTTAAAAAGGTATTGTTTAGAACTGCTTGAGAACACCAAGTTCAAATTCTGTACTACATGCTAACTAACTAGAGAAATAAGGCTGTGTCATATCCTCTCATGTAAGTAAGCATATGTGCTCCATACTGATTGGGCTAATATTAAAAAAGAAAAGAAAGAAAGAAAAGAAAAGAAAAAAAACGTGCAAAGATCTCTCATCAAACATTAAATATGAGCTTCAGACACTGAGAATATGTGGCTTGACTCAAAGAAAGACTTTCTAGGGTGATTTTCATCTGTAGTGAAAAAATCAGGGTAATGCTGTATATTGATGATCTTCACTCACCTATGTTCAATCACTTCTGTAAAAAAAAAAATACTAATAGTGGTGAATGAAACCTCTGCAGCAAGGAGCCATCACTTGGATTTTAGAGTTGATATCTGAGTACACAAAGTCTCCCAATGACTTTCCCTCTATGTACCACATTCAGTGGGCTTTACCAACTCTGAAAAATATAGTGAGGAGGTGAAAATAAATCTTGTGTTGCTACAATTGGAGATAAAGTAGAATGAACATAAGTTTTGCAGTCAAACAAATCTAAATACACACGTTATATTAAGCACCTGCTCCTTAATTTCATACCAAACTTAAAATGTTGCTGTGAGCATTAGCAATTCTATATTTAATTTATATAAAGTTTTCATGATCAAATAAATTCATAATTTTCTAATCTCCAAAAAAGAACCCATAGATGAAAAACAAAATATGCTTTAAAATGCATACTAAAGAAAAAAACCAAACTGTTAATAGAGATATAGAGATTTGTAAAAATTGGAGCTTACCAGTGGCTTCAGGGTAATGGATATTACGCAGGAAGATTGAGAAATAGGAATCAGGAGAGAGGATATACAATTTCTCCTCTCTGTTTTAAAGTATCAATTCTAGCATTAACTGCTTCTTCAAACTTTTTCCCAAAATCTTTTCCCTAAATTCCTAAAGGCTTTTGAACCACATGGTCAGTATAGTCACAGAATTGACCCCACACCTTGACAGCAATTTCTGTAGTATTTTATCACTGTGACTAAAATACATGGCAAGAACCTCTTAAAAGATTAACAGTTTATTTTGGATCATGGTTTCAGAAGTTTGAGTGCTTGGTTGGCCAGCTTTTCTCTTTGCATCTGAGATAAGGCAGAACATTATGGTAGAAGTATGTTGCAAATGAAAGCTGTCCTTTCAAAGCATATCCCCAGTGACCTACTTTTAACTAAGTCTCAAGTCCCAGTAGGCCATTGAGTGATCAATGGATTAATTTAGTGATGAGGTCAGATTCTTCATGATCAAATCACTTTCCAATAGCCCCACCCTCTGAACACATGAGACTTTGGGATTCAAAACATAGCACTTTCTAATATACTGTATGTTTGTAGTTTTCAGGTGGGAGTAATTTTTCTCCCAGGGATCATTTTATTATACCTGGAAATATATATATATTTAAATTTGTAACTACCAAAGGGAATCATAGCATCAATTTGGTAGAAAAATGAAGCTGTTAAAAAGCTATAGAATAGGCTTCTACACCAAAGAATTACCTGGCCCCAGATATCAACAAAACCAGTTACTGTGTCAACTCCTTGTCTTTTCATTCAGTCTAGGCTCTACCGGAAATAGTATGTCCTGTATCCTCAGTGCTTAGAACAGAATAGAGGTTCCAAAGCTGGTAGCTGAAAGAGTTTATGGAGAAGTGAATAAAGAATTTTAAAATTTGCATATAGCTCTTCCAGAATATTTTACTGTATCTTATAGACTAATATTTCTAACTATTAAAAATTATTCTTTAAAAAAGATATATACAAAATCCCTTCAAGACAAATACCTACAGAACTATTTTTCATACTTTTTCAAAAGAAATTTTTTTTTATATAATTGTGATATTTATGACGAAATCTAAATGAATGAAAGGGTTATATCAGCAACAAGACACTGTGGCGGAAATTTCATATTGAGATATTTCATCCCTTCAATAAAGATTTGCCCAAATGACCTTTTTATCTTCTCTGAACCTCTCTAATGTGTGTTGCTGTCACTTAATAGTTAAGGGATACCCATCATAAAAAATAACAGCTTTGTTTAATACAGACACGCATTTGAAGAATAGTGGGAAGACTTTCCAAGCCAATGCACTAAACTCTCAACTTCCTATCAACAACTCATTATCAGTAGGGCTTATCTTAATTTTCCATGAAGTAGATATACTTTAAATTTGATCATCTTTCATATTACACTTAGGGTTGCAGACTTAATGTGAGCATCTCATTTCTACTGCATCCAGTATTTTCAATTCAGAAATAATTGATTTTTCATCTACATTTAGAAGCATAAAGAATGAGAGAAAAATAGTTGTAATGCCATAAAACCAAATAAGTGTATGGGGACATATTGAAAAGCCTGATTAAAATTGAGATAGAAGCTTTGAAACATTTCAAGTGCTTTGAGAGTGAAAGTAATGATTTTGGATTCCATTACTTATTTTTTATCTATGGGTCAAGTTCTGAACTTGGCTTTGTTCTTTTCATGGTATTTTATTACTATGCCTATTATTTTATGTATTTACTAATTTACTTAAGAATGAATTATTAAGCAATGATTGCTTCAAATTCCTCCTGTCTATTCTTCGTAGAGGTGACAGGATTCAAAAACTTAAATGAAGTAAGCTCTCCAGGCACAAAAGCTTTTTTTTTCTTAATGAGAAAAGCAGACCCATACTGTTGCACAGGGCAGCATGAGGATTCTTGGATAATCACTTACTTTCAAACCTGATCCTACTAATGAACTCTGATCATTACTTAGTATTTCCATTAACATGCAATTAGCTGAATTAAAAACAGCCTTTCTGAAGAGTTTTATTGCAATTCCTGAGTTTTGAGTTTCTCAAAAAAAAAATTAGGTTAATTTGAATTTCCAGCTATGGTCTAATGCCTGATTTCAAATATATCAGTTTTCCAATTTTCATTGACTAATTGGTGTACCTGCTCCAGCATTTAAACTTACAGGCATTTTTTAGATTACTTAATCCTAGTGGAAATTGTTAAACAATAAATAAAAATGTCCTTCAGCAAAGTTAGAACAAATAGTTGAATAAATGGGAATAAATGTAAATGTACTTGAAAATATTGTTATAAAGCAATCCATTTCTGAAAAACAAAATTAACACTTTAATTAAAATTCATATGAATAAAACAGATACCCATAAGTTTAGCTTAATGAGAAGGAAATGTGAAAGAAAATATGTTTAAAAAATTATGGAGTTTAAGTTCAAAATCATTTGGTGTTTTAAAAAATGTGGTTTTTTTTTTGAAACTGTGAAAACCCTAAATGAACTAGAGAGGAAACATGAACTAAATTCAGTGCAATAGGGAGAAGATAAATTGGAATATCACAAAAGTGGAAATAGGTCATGCCTCATGGGTAAAAGGGAACTACTTCATCATATATCAGAGAGAAGATATAGTACATAAGACATAGGAAAGAATGAGTAAATCATATTTTTTTAAGTTATCTAACACCAATAGGTCATGAAGGGAATTTCATCATCCCTATAATAAATAGGAAAGTAGAAGTAACAAAAAGGTATATATATTACTTTCTAATGTTACAATTATTTCGATTTTTAACTACTATTCTGAATAAGTATTAACCAAGATGTGAATTTGGAAATAGTGGATTAGAAAGAAAATACATTAATATTTTTATTACTCATGCTTCAATTTTGTCCTATATCATTTAATTCAGTATAAGCATACTGTATTATGCCCTTAAGATTTTCCCTAATTACCTTGTATAACATCATCCAATCCTAACTATTTTTCACCTATGTGTGCTCTACTGTTCTGTATCAGCTGTGTTTCCAGAATCTCATCCTTGAAAATCACTGGCCAAAGTGAAAATATACCTGATTTATTTTGGAGGTAGATGTAAAGGTTCAATCATTCCTCTGAAAGTTTTTAGTTAAAGAAAATGTGAACTGATAGAGATGGCCTGATATACTCTAGTTTGTTTTCATTATTTCTTGCATTATTAAGAACTCTCTTTTCTGAGTGCTGGACCTTCTGAGAATCACCACTTGGGCTAAAGGTCACTTTTTTGGGGAGGACGGCAAACTCAGAGACACAGTAGCTATGAAGCCATCATTCTGTGATCAGCTTTAATATCATGCATTATTAGGGTGTTTCATAGCCTATAGAGAATTTAGTTTCTAGATTTCCCTGTAAATTCTAATTATTCCACCTACACTGAGGCTAGGGCCTACACTTCCTCAGATATTTCTAGCACCACTGTTAGACCTCAAGTTTTCTAACTCCTCCACAATTGTCTGAAATGTAATTCTTTATTATGTAGTATCCAACATTCTGATTTCTGCTCCCTGATGTTACAACAAGCAAATATCTTATCTTCCTCTAATTTATAGATTTTTATTTCTAAATGTCACATTTTCCAATTTCTGTTCTCTTAATTTAGTTGCACTACTGAAATAGTTTTCTCCCCCTGTTCCCTCCCTTTCCTTCCTACCCCTCTACCCTATCTAGAGTTCATCCATTCCTCTCCCATGCTCCCCCTCCCTACCCCATTATGGGTCAACCACCTTATATCAAAGAAAACATTTGGTGTTTGTTTTTTGGGAATTGGCTAACTTAACTTAGCATTATTTTCTCCAATGCCATCCATTTACCTGCAAATGCCATGATTTTATTCTCTTTTATTGCTAAGTAATATTCCATTGTGTATGTATGCCACAGTTTTTAATCCATTCATCTACTGAGAAGCATTTAGGTTGATTCCACAGTTTAGCTATTGTGAATTGTGCTGCTATAAACATTGATGTGGCTGTGTCCCTGTAGTATGCTGTTTTTAAGTCCTTTAGGTATACACCGAGGAGAGGGATAGCTGGGTCAAACGGTGGTTCCATTTCCAGTTTTCCAAGGAATCTCTATACTGCTTTCCATGTTGGCTGCACCAATTTGCAGTCCCACCAGCAATGTATGAATGTGCCTTTTTCTCCAATCCTTGCCAACACTTATTGTTGTTTGTCTTCATAATAGCTGTGATGGTGGAATGTAATAGACATCAATATACAAAGTATATGTTTGAAGACATGAATTAGTGTGAACATACTTTATATACAGAGATATGAAAACTTGTGCTCTATATGTGTAATAAGAATTGTAATGCATTCTACTGTCATGTATTTAAAAAATAAAATCAATTAAATATTTTTTAAAAAAATCTAAAAATAAACATAAAATAGTTTTCTCTAGTTAGCCTCAGGAGGGGGGAGAAAAAAAAAACCCTTCATCTGACATACCTCTCTTTTCCCAATCAGGCTACTTATCAGAACTTCTAGGCAACTTTCTGCAATATACAGATCCTTGAAACTAAACCTCAGGGATCATGAGCCAAAATATACTTTTCCTGCTCTAAGTTTTCTCTTCTTTTTCTTTTTTTTGGGGGGTGGGGTGGGGTGAGGATGGGGGTCAAATAGTTTGATCATAGTGAAGCAAAGTTATCTAAAACACCAACTGTAATGGGATAGAATTACATTACAGTCATGTTGTTTGAATATTAGTATGGATTTGAATCCTAGTTTGTTTAGTATGTAACTTGAGAATGTTTCCTAAACTCTCTAATTTTTAGTTTCCTCATATTAAAATGGAATTTCTGACAACACCTAATAGAAATAATGAAGCAATTTACAAAGTAATAACTACTTTGTCTAACAGAGTAAATTAAATTAAGTTAAATTAAGTTAAACCAATTAATGGTTATAGAAAACCCAATAACAATTATTAGTCATATTAGAATAATATCACTCTAAAACACCATGTGAGTTTATTCTGCAACCTAAATACCTTCAACATATTTCATTGTGTCACTGGCCAAAACCAAAACAAAACACAACCATATTGCCCTTATATTTCTCAACAAAAATACTAGGCATTTTAGTGAGCTTATCCTGCTCATCCAGAATTTTCTTTTCCAGGTGCTGAGATCAAAATCAGTGTCTTCCCCATTTAATTGTGCATTCTATCATTTATTATTCCCTGCCTTTATGCTAGAAATGCTGATACCATCACCGTGGCCACCATCAAGAGTTTGGGTCCTCTTGATAAGTCTGTTGGAATTACTGAAAACATGCTCCTGGCAATAGTGTATCAAGGAACAACTACTTTGAAAGATGGTCAGTCTACTAAAGTGCAATGTAATCTGAAAGACAGTAGGTGTTGAATGAATAAATGAATGAATGCATTTCACTTCATATTTAATGACTTAAGTGCCTTATACAATGTATATCTTGCCTGCCATATCACTTAATTGACATGCACTTTCAATTCCATGGACAATCGTTTAAAAGAAATTACAAAGCAAAACCAGAAGAACCCTAGATGTAAAAAGTACTGGCAGGAAATGAGAGTGATATAGACAACTTTAATATTTAAGACACTTATTAATTGGCCTCAATAAATATTAATTTTTTCACTTTTTCATATATACTAGTTTTATTTTTTTTCAATAAATAGCAAGACTATACATGATAAAGACAGTGTAAAATAAAATCCCCTAGATTCCATATTTTAAAACAATACAGAGAAAAGGAAGTATGGTGGCAAGGATTACCTAGAAAGTGCTTTGGATACTTTTTTTTAGGTTTCTCTTAACTATTCTATATTTGTACTTTCCTCCAGGAAAATAAAGCATCAACTAAGTGCTTTCATGCAGAAAACAGTAATGGTTTTATTGGTTATTCTACATTTGCACAATGTTCATGACTCTCTGACCAGACTTGATGCACACAAGCTCCTTCTGGGTAATTTTATAAAGCTGTTGGCAAATTACTCCAGAAAAGAGAGGGATCAGTGTTTATTAAGGACCAGTTGCTTTATGCAAAGTCCTATATCTATATCTTTGTTATTCTTCTCACCAATCCTACAAGACAAATGTATTCCCCTCATTTTATAAATAGGCATGCTATATTATTTACCAAAGTTCAAAGTCAACAAGAATGGCACAGTCAGCAGCTGACCTCAACCTTTATGATTCCATTTCAAAACCTCCCTCTGACATACAGTTAAACAGGGAGAAATTAACAGTGTAAAGTGTAGAAGAAAGAGCAGAGGAACTTTCAGATAATGTAACCTTCTGTAGAATAATGGTATTGTCTTACAGGAAAGGTTAATTTTAAAGATGCTTTGGAAGAAAGAGGTTATTGAAAGTGTGACATTAAAGTATTCTCTAGGGCATACATCCTTCTGTACCAGCCACTCAAACATATAATATAATTTTATAGCATAATTAATATGTATGTTCAAGTTACACAAAGTTAGCCTTACAGGAAAATGTATTGAATAGCTCTTAATTGGTCTTTAGGTAAATCAAGTTCGTTTTTAAATTTTTTGTTAAACTTTAACCAAATAAATTGTTCTAAAGGTAAATTGAAGAGAAAGAAATTGTAATTGCACCAATTTATGTTCAAACAGAAGAATTCTTTGTTAGACACCAGATAACTATGTCCTTTATGTGTGTAGATGTAGAAAAGTATTTCTTCTCTCCAGCAATTCATAGAATCCAGCAATAAAAGTAGGAATAAAGGGAAGATAAAATGAGAATATGTAAGAATACATCATTTATTATTTTACATTCGGATAAAGTTTAAGTGTAAGTATTGTATAATATAAAATATAAAATAATTGATAGACTATTTACAGAAAAATTAATGCAAATGTCCTTGGAGATTTGATTGTTATGATAATTGATTTGAAACAACATAAACGAATCTCCTACAATTGCTTAAAACATAAATAATCTAACTCTAAAATTGCGCTTAAGTTTCCTGATAGTTTTTTCTTTCTGTACAGAGGATTAGTTAAAGATCATTCATGACTAGTTAAAATTTAAAAAAAAGTTGTCAAAAAATACTTTTTCTTCCCCAAAGCAAAAGATAAAAGGCAAAAGTGGCTAATGCAAAAATGCAGAGGCCACAGAAGAACAATGAGAATTAATTTTTTCAGGAAATGGAAGACAAGGGATGGATAACCTTGAACAAGTGGACTGGCAGGACCACTCCCTAAATCCACTTAGCTCTACCTTTTCCTTCCAGCAATCATTTAATGATCCATTCCCTTCAGTATTACAATTGTATTTGTTAAAAAATTCTCCCTTAATTCTTCTCTTAAATCCCCAAACTGTTCAAGTTTATATATTTAAATCATCTGATTCATTAATATATCATACAATTTTAGTGCATTTGTTGATTTTTGAATTGCTGGCTGAAAGCTATAGACTCTAAAGATCATTACAAGAACATGGTTTAAGACTATTGTCTGAAGAGTTGCAAAAATTTATCTGAAGAGTAAAATGACCATATTTTACTCAGTTTGTGAAAATACTTTGAAAATTAATAATAACCTATGTTAACTTATGTTTTACTCAAATGAACTAAATTTTACAAGTTTAATATATTGTCTCACAGAATATTTTAAAATATAGATTGCTGATAAAAATTAATACTTACATTTTTGGCACTATACTGCTGCAGAAGGAGTTTGCATTGTTTTTTCTTGTTTAAAGTTTACCACAGTTTCAGTTAACAAATAAAACTGAATTCTAGAGAAGTCATGTAATCAGTCTAAACCTTAGAGAATGGAAAAGTTAGGGTTTAAATCAAAGAAGGTCTAATCATAAAAAAATGGCTCCTTTCAGTCATGTGTGGAATGTAAAATATCAAGAAGAGCTACCAGGAACTGGGGCGAGTAAAGGGGAGAGTGGGATGGGGAAACTTTAATGGATAGGTCCTAAATTACAGCTAGATAGTAGCAAGAAGTTCTGTTCAACAAGCTATGGACAGTGATTATGTACAAGAGAATACAAAAATGCTCAAAGAAAATATATTGGTTATTTTCACCATAAAAAAGACCATTGTTTGAAGAGCAAGTTATATTTATCCTATTATAAATATTATAAAATGTATACAGGTAACAAAACTTTAAATTACATAAATGGATATAAGGTGTAAACTCTAAAGATAAATTTTGTACTAGACTAGATCCATGATAAAATACACAAACATATATTTTGCAATGTGAACTACATTTTGTGAAAAAACAAGAATGAATTTTGTTTTATACATCAACTAAAAATGAGTTTAAATTTTAAAAAGGCATTTAAATGTTCAACTTACATTCAAATTTTTTTGCCACTAATGAATTTTCTGCTTTTGTAGCAGAATGAATTCTTAAGAAATCATATTACATGCATATATAAATATACCATAGGGAACTTCACCTTTATAGGTGGAAGGAACCAACCAAAATTAATTAAACAGAGGATCAAAAGGTAGTCTAGTAGAACTGAGGAGGGAGAATGAAAGAGGTAAGGAGATCAGTATGTAAAAGGGGGAGAAAAAGAGTTAGTAAAAATGAGATTAGTGAGACCTTGTCTCAAAATAAAAAATGAAAAAAAAAAATGGGAATGTGTCTTACTGGTTAAGTGCCCCTGGGTTCAATCCCAGGTACCTAACTAAATAAATAAATGCCTAGAAATATCACTGGCATTGAATATCCCATCCTTTGGTAAATACATTTATGCCTTAGTACATATTCTGCTATGTATTATGCACTCTCAATGCAGTGTTCAGAAAGCACATACACTCTTTCTTACTGTGGAGATTACATGGAGGGAGAAAGAAAAATCATACAAGAAAAAAAAATTATAATCCTAAATTACACTGAATAGAAAAAGAACAATAGCAGAGGGTATAGAGAATAACCAGATTATCCTAACTTATATTTGAAGTTAAGACAAGCTTGTCCGAGTAAATGACATTTAAATTGTGATCTGAAACATGGCAGCTTGAAAGTGACCCTTGGCAGGATATTTTCAAGGAGACAATGGGATCAAATCCAGACTACAGTGGCTTAAAAATTAAAGTTACATGAAGAATTGAATTCATTTTGAGGAGTACTAAAAATAGGAAAAAGTAGAACTTGATGATCTGGAATGTGAGTGGGGTTTATTTCACTGCATCATCATTGAGAGAGTGAAACAAGTTGAAACAAAAAAGCTAAACCAAACTAGGGAGCAAGCTGACCAACCCTGGAGAAAGAATCTTCTAGAAAATGAGACTATCATCAACCTCTGACAAGTTAGAAGCATGAGTTGGAAAAACAGGATGAAAGGAGAAAAAGCAGACAGAGATAGGTTTAAGAAGGCAATGATGGAGAGGAGTGGGGAAAGCAGCAGGGCTTGGTAAGTTGCTGTTATGACCTGGGGTTTTTCTCAGGGAACTGAGTGGGAGTATGCAGGCAGATCAGGAGTGCCATGATGGGTTGACATTTAGCAGGACGTGCCTGGCTACTAGTTTGGGGACAGAATGTAGAGGAATAAGAGGCAAAAACAGAAGGAAGAAAAATATTTAGAAAGCTATTACTTCTTGGAAAGATATGGTAATGACTTGTACCAAAAAATAGCAGGGGAAGGAGTCATACTGCTTGTACTTTGAAGACACAGCCAATACGATTTTCTGATATAGAAGATAGAGATGATTTGAGAAATATGAAAATTAAAATTTATTCTGAGAATTTAGGCCTGAACCATGAGAAACATAGTTTCTGTTAGGTGAAAAATGGATGGTGGAATCAGATTCTGATGTCCACAGGTTAGGCTTAAGAAATCTCTTGAACAAGATATTATAATACACAATAATGAATTAGAGAAGGAGGTTGAAGGAAGGGCTGTAAATTTAAACATGCTAAATGTAGTGGTATCATGTATACATGAAATAGGATGGAAACATCTAGGGAGACAAAAAAGGAAAATATTTCAAGTTTATGGATTGAAAGGAAGAAGGAAATGAAAGAAGAAATTGAAATGATACAGAGAATGCATAACTAATAAAAAGGGAAAAAAAGGAAAAACTCTAAGTCGTCAAAAATGACTATAATTTTAAGAAGAAAATAGCAGCAACAGATGTGTTGGCCAAAGCAAGAAGGGAGTAAAATTTGTCCCAGTTGGGATATGAACTTTCTCTCGTGTCTCATAAAATCATTTCCATTATAAATATACAGCAGGTGTTTGTCACTGATTTTCTTACTGTTATTTTGTTGAACACTGTGGTTTTATTTTGTGAAAAAAATATATTTATTTTAATCCTTCTTGTGCATATTTAAAATGGTCCTCATCTCCCAGCCTAATTTTTAAGGGAACTGTTTCAATAGGTACATCCACCATCTATAAATGATTTCTTACTTGAAAATAGAAATGATTAAGAAAAAAATTCAATTATTAAAAGGAAGTATCTAGAAAACAGGGGAAAAAATTGAACAAATCCCTCAAATACTTTGTTTATACCCAAACAGAAAAACAGTGTTTCTCTGAAGTAGTCAGATTGACTGACATTGCCTCCCTCTGACAAGGCAACAACTATCCTTTATCTGTGATGGATCCCTGCTGGTCCACACTGGATTATCCTTTTTGGATCTAGGACAACCTGCTGGCAGATTTCTTGTCCTCTGTTTTCTCTGAAAGTTCCAGCCCTCATGTCCACCTAAGAACAGAAAGCAGTCTTTCCACAAGTTCTGGGGTCTCTCCTCTGACCTCTTCTCTCTGTAGTGTTAGTGCTTTGATATCATACACCATACACCATACTGTACAGATTTTTGCTTCCTTTGTGGTCGACCTTGTCTGATATGACCTTTGTACCTGTACTGAAATCAAAGGTCAGAGCAGCCCATACAGGGACACTTGATGAAATAATAATAATTCCTGTGCAATAACTTGAAGGGAATGTGAAAATGTTGAAGTGAGGGTATGCCACCATTACTCCAAGACACACAGGGTTTGGATTATTAATGACAGAACAATGAGATGTACAGAGGGATTTGTGCAAACAGAGCATACTGTGGAATCATGTTTGTCGCCTGTGTTTTCTCCCTGCACATCATTTGTTGTCCCTTCTAGCAAGTCTCCTTTTGTGTCATCCCATTCTGATCCCTGCTTACCCCTCTTTTTTTTTATATTTTTATTTTTTAGTTTTTGGCGGACACAACATCTTTGTTTGTATGTGGTGCTGAGGATCGAACTCAGGCCGCACGCATGCTGCACGCATGCCACTTGAGCCAAATCCCCAGCCCTGTTTACCCCTCTTCATCTACTTTATTCTGCAAATAGATAAGATGAAAGATATTCAGTGTGATTTGCTTCTTTTCATTCAGTATCTAATCACAACTATATTTAATTCTAACAAAGGTCTCTAAATTGAGACCATTTGGACTTCTCCTTACCAAAGTTTAAAGATGCTCAAAATCTCTATTAATATTATCTAGAAATTTTACTTTATCTAAATTATTGGTTTCATACTCAGGTTTGAACTTTGCTACCAATCATCTTAGAAAAATTTTGTTAATTCTTTAACATCTGGATTGTATGTATTTTTAGGAAACTTTAGAGCTATTAAAGACATTTGTATTAATTCTGCCATGAGGATATATTTAATTGATGCATTGCATTTGATTCAAAATGGGCTTTATTTTGTGATCTTAGTATGACTGATTTAAATCATTAGCCTTCTCATTGCTATAACTGCATATCAAATACAGATTTCTGATTCCTCTTGAAAATCTGCCCATTATCACAGAGGTCATGCTCTTTCAGGAACAAAAGGAAATTCCCACTCCTGGCTTCCTGTGCCCCACAGAATGCCCCATTATGTGTTCACATCCCAGGTGGACAAAATCTGACTTGGGTTGCCTCTCTCATCCCTTCAGGCTCTTAAAAGACCCTCTGAACTGAAAAGCTCCTGTAGTACACTATAGTGTCTCACATATTTTTGAAAACAGAAAAATACTGAGAAGTATTAGAAGCATTTGATGACACTTAATGGATAAATATTTAACCTTGCCTCATAAAAATGATAACATTTTAAGAGAGTATGAAAATCAGTTCTGACTGATTGGTATAAACATATAAATTGGTATAAACATATAAATCACAAAATGTTCAAGTTCAACATTAATATTCTCTTCCAATTCTTTGAATTTGAACTCACAAATTGTTTTGGATGAATTAATAAAAAAAATCATGCTTTGAACATATTTTCTAATTTCTTTATTTGGTACTTATTTTTTCCATATGACTTAAATTCTGAAATATTAAGTAACTTGTCTAAGATCACAGAGTTGAAAAGAGCCAGATTTTCTGATTCCTAGGCCATATGGAAACACTATCATTTACCTTTAGAAAATATGAATGACTGAGTGAATACTTCTTAAGTAATATATCTTAAGTGATTCCAAATATAATTAAGGCATAAGCAACTGACCAAAGGTTTTTGTTTATTTCTAAAGCAGATTTTAATGAGGATTTATAATTTCAAAGATTAATATTCTGATTTTTTCAGATGAAAAAGTTTCTTATTAAATTCTCTATTTTGTTATGTCATTAAGTAGTGTACGTCTGATAGTTGAAGGGCATCTAGGTTGGTTCCATAGTTTAGCAATTCTGAATTGTTCTGCAATAAACACTGAAGTGGCTGCATCACTGTAGTATGCTGTTTTTAAGTCTTCTGGGTATAGACTAAGGAGTGGAATAGCTGGGTCAAAGGATGGCTCCATTCCAAGTTTTCTGAGGAATCTCCATGCCGCCTTCCATAATGTACCAATGTGCAGTTCCACCAGCAATGTATGAGTATGGATTTTCCCCCCATATTCTTGCTAACACTTATTGTTGCTTGTATTCTTGATAACTGCCATTCTGACTGGAGTGAGATGAAATCTTAGAGTTGTTTTGATTTGCATTTTTCTAATTACTAGAAGTTCATATATTTGCTGATTTATTGTATATCTTCTTCTGAGAAGTTTCTGTGCAGTTCCTTAGCCCACTTATTCATTGTGTTGTTTGTTTTTTGGATTTTTTTTTCTTTTTTAGTTCTTTATATATCTTGGAGATTAGTACTCTATCTAATGTGTGTGTGGCAAAAATTTAAAATGTAGGCTCTCTCTTCACCTCATTGTTCTATTTTGTTTTGTTTTGTTTTCTGAGAAGAAGCTTTTTTAGTTTGAATGCATCCCATTTATCAATTCTTGATTTTACTTCCTGTGCTATGGGAGTCTTATTAAGGAAGTCAGGGCCTAATCCAACATGATGAAGATTTGGGCCTATTTTTTCCTGTATTAGGTGCAGGGTCTCTGGGCTAATTCCTAGGTCCTTGATTCACTTTGAGTTGAGTTTTGTGCACAGTGAAAGAGAGGGGTTTAGTTTCATTTTGCTGCATATGGATTTCCAGTTTCCCTGTATTTATGTGGGTTTGTCTCTGTGTCTTCTATTCTGTACCATTGGTCTACATACCTATTTTGATGCCAATACCATGCTGCTTTTGTTACTGTAGTTTGGTAAATAGATTTAAGTCTGGTATACTGATGTCTCTTGTTTCACCCTTCTTGCTAAGGATTGCTTTGGCTTTTCTGGGTCTCTTATATTTCCAAAATAATTTCATGATTGCCTTTTCTATTTCTATAAAGAATAACATCAGGAATTTAATTGGAATTGCATTGAATGTGTATAGGACTTTGGGTAGTATGGCCATTTCATAGTGTCCCAAAGACTGATATGTTGCATTGGAGTTCTCATTTACCTCTAAGATTTTTTTTAATTTTTTTTTTTAATATCCTCTCTGATGTCTTCTGTTGTCCATGCATCATTCAACAGTGTATTATTTAATCACCAGGCATTGGTGTAGCTTCTATTTTTTAAATTGATTCCTAATTCATCTGATTTGGATCAGACATAATACAGGGTAGTATCTTTATTGTTGTTGTTGTTATTATTATTATTATTATTTTGCATTTGCTAAAACTTCTTTGTGGGATAACATATGGTCTATTTTGGAGAAGGATCCATGTGCTGCTGAGAAAATAGTGTATTCACTAGTTCATGGATAGACTATTCTATATATGTTTGTTAAGTCTAAATTATTGATTGTTTTATTGAGTTCTATAGTTTCTTTTTTAGTTTTTGTTTGGAAGATCTATCCAGTGGTGAGAGAGTTGTGTTAAAGTCACCCAGTATTATTGTGTTGTGATTTATTTGATTCTTGAAGTTGAAAAGGATTTGTTTGATATACACAGATGCCCTTATTGTTTGGGCATAGATATTTACAATTGTTATGTCTTATTGATATATGATTACTTGAGTAGTATGAAAGGTGCTTCTTTAACCCTTTTCACTAACTTTGGTTTAAAGTCAACTTTATCTGATATGAGGATAGAAAACCCTGCTTGTTTATGTGGTCTACATGAATGATACTTTTTTTTCCCCATCCTTTCACCTTCAGTCTGTGGAAGTCTTTTCCTGTGAGCATATCATCTTTATTTTTAATTCTGAATAACATTCTATCTTCTGTATATACTGGCTCATTTAAACTAGTTCCCTACTAATAGGCTTCTTATTCACTTCTGAGTTTTGCCAGTTATAGATAAGCTTGTATAAACATCTGTGTGCAGATTTCTACATGGATTTCTATGTGTGAACATTTGCTAACTTTATTACTGTTGAGAATTTGTTTTTATATTCATGATTTTATAGAATTTTATTTTTATTTAATAAGAGATGGTAGGCACCAATGTGAGCTCAATCACATGTTGAAGTCACTTTCTAACCCACAATTTCGAATATATGCTTTGGCTAGTGTATTATGTATCAGTAAAGAACACACAAGAGTAAGGACAGTTTCTTGAATGCACACAATTAAGAAGTAGATCAATGAAAAGAAATCAGTGACAGATGTATAAAAGAAGAGTAAAAGAGAAAAAGTTTTAAAAATTCTATTTTGAGATTTTTCAAGTTATCTATATAAGTTTATATCTTTTCAAGTTGTAGCTAAATTATGCCTTTTGTTTGTAGTTTCTTAAATTCAGTACTGTGTGAGAGATTTATTATGCCATGTGTTAAACCTGTTTTTCAATTAATTTTCATGCAGCATATCATTCCATTGTTTAAATACATTCCATTGTCTAAATATAAATTAAATAGTTAATTTTAGTCATGCAGTTGTTAAATATTTGAGTTGTTTCTTAGTATTGGGACATTTCTAGTCTTGCTTCTATAAACTTTCTTGATAAATTTGGTGCTTCTATCTCTACATACTTATTTGTTTATATCTATGAGTGCAATTTCTGAAACATGCACAATGTAAAGGATCAAGGTAAATATGCACTGCCAGCTATCATTTCCACTAAAATTGTATCAAAGTTTTAATTTCTCCACATCCTTGCAACAGAAGGCAATTCAATTTCTAAAATTTAGCTACTCTGTTGTCTGTGTAATGGAATGTTATCATATAAGTCCTTATCCTTTACCAGAATAATCTTCGTATTTTTGTTTCTCCTGAGATTAAAGACAACCTCTGTATGGATCAAGTATAGTTGTAGTTTGAATATTAGAGATAATTATTATTATTATTATTATTTTTAATTATTATTATTATTTTTTTTTTTGGTACTGGGGAATGAATCCAGGGCCTTATAAACCAAGCACTCTACCCCTGAGCTTCATTCTCAGCCTCTATTTCTTAGTTACTTTTAAGAATTTGCCAAAGCACTTTCTAATGTTATTTGGATTGTTTGTAGAACTGAGTCAGAGTTAATATTTCAAAAATACTCCTTAAAAAATGCCTACATGTATCAATGAATCTAAATATTTGGATAGTAATGGGCCTACCTAAACCAGGGATTTGTGGGAAAGAAAATAAAGAGTCACAATTCAGGCAAGTCAAAATGGAAAATGAAAGATGTCACCTAAACATTAGAGAGGTCACTGGGAAACACATGTGAAAATTAGTGATCATTTGAGGAAAATAAAAACAAAAGGACTAAGAAAAAAACACTAAGAAATTAAGGGCCAAGAACCCTAGATAGAATTGTGGCATCCAGAGGTGGGATGGCACAATAAAAAAGACATTTAAAACATTTGACCCTGAAATAATTGACACTAAAACAACTCATCTCTGAACATGAAGGTGGTTATTTCAAGTGCATTCATCTTATTGGAGTTGGGGTTGCTAAGCAAGGAGTCTGGTGAAGGAACGTTGACTATACATAGTAATCTCAGCCACTAACCAACTTAGAGGAAAGAATAACCATGTTGTGGATACACTCTCACCTAGAAACGAGCGATGGTTTCATCAGCAAGGGTGGAATTTCACTTCTGTAAATTTATAAAATTCTAACTTTACAGCAAGTCTCTTTACTCTTCTTAAAATTAATAAGTCCATTAGGTTTAACTTTGTAAAAACCAAACACTTTGCAAAGATCCATATTTTACTATATCGAGTTGCCCTTGAAAGACGTTTTTTAATAACATAGAAATGGTATCTCATTCACCAGAATTATAGCAGTAAATGATTTTTAATAGGCAATAACAAGGTAAACAGTAGCAGGTAGAAAAGGCTTTATTCCACATTTAGTAACATGTCCACTGGGGTGAATTAGAAATTATTTTATAGTAGGATTCCTGCTTCAAACAGAAAAAAAAAAAACTGAATGTTTATGTTTCAAAAGGTTTCTACAGAATCTCCCAAGTCAGTTCTTAAAAGCCCCCTTCAGAAACTCAAGGAGAATTTTAAAGTTTGGAAGATTTACATCCATATTTTATTTTAGTCTTTTGAATGTTATCTTTGAATAAAGGAAATCATGCTGCTAGATTATTTTCATGGTCTGGAAATAAAAGATAAACTCAATGTCTAATAAAAGAATGTCATTCATGGTCAATAGTCACATTTATATACCAGTTTAAAACATTAAAATGATAATCACATACACCAAAATATCTTTTTAAAGTTATCACAGCATCCTATAGCCACATTATATCTGAATTTATGTCATGTCTTTATGTCTTATACTTAGAATAAAAGTTATTTCAGAATTTTGATGTTATTTTTTCTTATGATTTTTGCTTTATGACATTCATTTATATAGAAATATGTGTACACAAAGTACATATGTATACATTACATTCAACTCTTAAAAAATAATAAAAAGTGATGGTTAATACAGTACTACAAATAAATATTTTGTATTTCTCTTACATAAGACAACTTTTATTTAAGCTATAAGTTACATAAAAATCCAAGATAAATATTTCCTTCTCTTTCACTATAAAGTCTAAGTAAATACTTGAGAGCTGACTCGTAGCGATACAAACTCTTTCCTATATCATTTGTCCCTTGTATGTGGAACCTTCCCTCAAGTAGCCTGAAACTGCTTCTCCAGTCCAGTGGCTGAAATTCCTATGCTGATGTTCACAGGAAGACAAAACAGAGAAGAAAGGCAAGCTCTTGCTTTAAAGATGCTTCCTGCGGTGTGCACTCCCAGGATATTAATTGATATTCATTTTTCAAAAATGAATTGATATTCATTTTTTTAAAATTTAAACATGATTATGTCCTATAAAATAGGCTGGAAATAGTCTTTGTTTGGAGTTACATATGGAAGGTAAGTATGCTACGATTAGGAAAAAAATAGAATATAGATATTGAGGAACATTTTGTCATCTATGCTCTGACTGATTAACAATAGTGGTGATGTGTGTGTTTCTTTTCTCTTTTTCTCTATATGTTATGTATATACCTATGTGTGTATGTATGCATGTACAGTATAAAATGTTAGCAGAGGACAAGCTAGTAGATCTTAGGACATAGAAAATATATATGAATGTGTGTGTGTGTGTGTGTGTGTGTGTGTGTAAATGGTACAATGGTACTTAAATTGATTCTATTAGAAAATCAGTTTGCCTATACTTGGGGCAAAAGTAACACTAGGATTTCTGTTTTTAAATCACTATTAATGCTTTTAAGTCAATGTTTAAAAAATGAACTAGTGACAGTTGGCACTTTGGAGTCTTAACACTGTTTCATTGTTGCTTTTAATGTTGACATTAGGTGCAGATGAAGATAGAAGTTTTAAGAGTCATTTGGGTGTTATAATGAGAAAGACAGTGAAATAAAGCTCTATAAAATCCTCTAAACAAAACACTTAAATAAGAAGAGTAGGGGAGAAGAGACTATTATTACTTTTAAATGTAAAATTTGAAATCAAAGCCAAAAATAATTTTTGCAAAACTTAGATAAATTTACATTTATGTGAATTTAAAGACAAGCATAGTTACCATCACATTGCTGGAAATATCAAAACATTTACCACAATATAAATGACCAATATCAGATAATTGGTGCATAAATGAAAAGATAGCTGAGAATGAAATCTTAACCATAGAACTAAAAGTGCTAATGTATATATATTAGTCAATATAAATGGAAAAATATATAAATCACTATATGCAATATGACCCAAATTTTGCAATAAAGATTACAATAATAAATATAAGCACAAGCATTATAATATTTTAATAATAGATACTAAATATTAACAATGGTTATGTCAGTATGGTAGAATTCTGATAATCAAGATTTTCTACATTATCTTAAAATTATTACAAAACCTGATATAAATGAAGCAGTTAGATAATTTAATGAAATGAGTAGTACTTTAAGATATGTAATTAATAGTCAAAAATATAGACCAAAGTGAAGGTTTGAACTCTCTTACATAAGAATATTGATGGTGCATTATGACAAAATTTAAGATTATATATATATATATATATATATATATATATATATATATATATATATCAGTCTTAAAATCACATAATTTAGGATTTAAGGATTCATGTGATCTCTCTAATAAATTAAAATCTACATATTTGAAATACACAAAGTATTAAGCATTGAATTCTGATTGTTAACATATATGACTTCTATATATTTCTGCTAGAATAAAAAAGGAGGCCCATTGCTTGCTTCTTGTTCTTAACATCTGCACTCATTTTATATCACAAGGGCCTAGGAAGATAATTTATGACTATATACTTACCTAATTACTGACAAATACACATGTAATTGGCATCCTATATATTTGAACTTACTAATGGAGATAATGCTTACAAACACTTGGTTTTAAAACATTATAGTAGATTCTCATTAACTGAGGATGTGACATAGGTCTGTTGGTAAAACTCGGTGTCATGCAATCTCAGCACGTTAGTAAGTGTACAAGCAGGGCATGCCCTCCAGAGCCAACACTAGCTTTCCACTAAGTTTCCCACATAAGAGTATGTGTTGAGTGTGTGTTTGTGTGTCTTTGTGTATAAGAGAAGCCAAAACTTCCTCTCTACAATATTAGAATGTAATCAGGAACTTATGCATAGATTCCTGTAGTTAATAGAAGAGGGTTTCTATCTGTTGATCATGTTAACGCTAAAGCCATTTACATTAGGACATTTTTTTTCAAATTCATATTGCATTAGAATTTGTCAAGAGCTACTTAGAAGGCATAAATAAAAATAAGAATAAGGGGGAAATGTTTCATATAACCAAAATATGGGAAGTTTCTAGGGAAAAAATTTAATTCAGGGTATAAAATGACTTCTCAGCTTTTGTGTCCATCTCCTCTCTCCTCTACTCTTTACTCTCTCTCCCTCTTGTCACTTGTCTCCTCCTCCTCTTTCTCTTGCCATCTTGTTTTGTGTTATACTTAATTCTCTCCAACTGCTAGCACCCTTTCGCCACATAAATAGCATCCTTTCAGGGTCTCTCTCAGTTTTCACATGTACCATATAGAAATTTCTGGGGGAGTGCAGCTTGTCACCTTCACAGCTGCATTAACCCTGTGTATTTTGTCTTTCAAATACTTTCCAGGTATGTCAGCTTCTGCCTGCTTCCCGCACTTCCACTCAGGTCAGTTGTCTCCACCTCTCCACAATCTTTCCTAAATAGCCTGATGCATCCTCTGCGCCACCCTACCCCCAACACTTAAATCATCATCCAGACCTGCAGTAGTTCCTAAAATCTTCCCATCCCCAACACACACAAATCATGATCTACGGTGAAATTGCTGAAGTAGTTTCCAGTCACAAGACTGATAAATTTCCACTCAGTCTTTCCAGCAGGATCCATGGTTTCCCAGAACCCTGAACATGTCCTGCAGAGCCATGTGCTCATGACCAGTCTCTCCTTTTTCAACTTCATTCAGACTGTTCACCTTTTTTGCCCCAACACCAAAATGATGCTTCCCTTCTCCCCACAACCCTCTCCTCTTAAATGGACACTGACTCTAACCAAGAATGTTCTCTCTTTGAATAGACTCTTCTTTCTTACTCTCTTTGCTAAGATAGTTTTGACCCATTTGTTAGTTCTTGGCTAAATGTGTTTGTTTTCTACTGCTTTGTTGAGTAATATCCTATTTGGTAAGAGATCACTAGAAACCTACCTGGCTTAAACTGAAAAAAAGCAACTTGATAGCTCACAATTCTAGAGGGCTAAAGTACAAATCAGTCCCACTGAGTGAGTTAATGTCAATATGCTGGACAATCTGATTTCTTTGGGAGGCTCTAGGGTAGAATCTATTTTGTTGGCTTTTCTAGATTTTAGAGATCAGTTGCGTGCCTTGGTTTATGGGCACCTTTTCTGTACTCAAAATCAGTTGTGTAGCCTATTCACCTCTCTCTCTCTCTCTCTCTCTCTCTCTCATGCATACTTCCATCATTACATTGCCTTCTCTTAATCAGATTCTCCTAATTCTTTTATGAGGATCCCAGTGATTATATGGAGCGTAATAGGATGATCCAGGATCATCTCTAATCTGAAAATCCTTAAATTAATCATATCTGTGAAGTCCCTTTACCATGTAAGTTACCATAGTCACAGGTGTTGAGGAATAGAGATTGGAAAACTTTTGAAGGAACATAATTCTGCTTACCCTACTAACTTTTCAAATGGAAACTTTTTCAATCTTTCCTTATTTTATGAAACCACCTTATTATGTGCTTTTACTCTGTTATTATCTTCCCCAATTTTAAGATTCTGAGTCCCACAGGAAAAAGTAATATGTTGGTTTTACTAACCATTCAAACCAATATCTAGCACAGTATTTGACACGTAAGAGGAACTCAATAAATACTTTTGATGAACAAATTAATGTGTCTACTTAATGTCACCTTTAGAATTGCTCTTATCATTGTAATTACAGGAATGTGACACTCATTGGCTCATTTTTAATCATATGCTCAACATATGATCATATCAAAGTAAGGGTGAGGAAGTACCCAGTATTCACAAAATAGCTGCTACACCACCATTTCGTCTCATGTTCTCCAATCTACTAACATTAGGACAACTCTCCTAGAATCAGATAGGCCTGAATAGTGAAAGGGAAAGTTGACTCATATTAAGGGTTAGAAATTTCAGGAGTGTTTTTCTAGTTTCTGAACATTTATTAGAGGATCTTACTGAAGAATAATATATATAGTAAACTTTGGTAGTTTTTAGACATTATTCAATCAAGTATGCAAAATTATCAGATCTATGGAGACAGAATATGACCATCTCAATGTAGAACACAACCAGAGAGCATGTAGGATTTTAAACAGAATGGCAGATATGTCCTGTATTCCCAGTAGAGAATGAGTCATTTTAAATCATCACTCCAGGGTCCCAAAGATTAATAAGATAATAGCACGGTTATACCTCTAAAAATGATTAGTAAGAAAATACATGAGTAATTTTAAAAGATCATAATTAAAGATCTTGGCATTTCAGCTGGACTTTAATGTAAAATAAAACATACATGTGCACAAACATGTCCAAATACAAGCAAGTTTTTCAAGTTCCTAAATGAATTTATGATGATTAGTTTTGTGTGTCCATTGGATTAGACTGAGGGACACCCACATATTTCACTAAATGTTATTTTGTGTGTGTATAAAGAAGTTTATGGATGAAACTATTAATTGAATGACCAGATCAAGTGAAGGAGATTGGCTTTTCCATTGTGCTTAAGTCTCATCTACTCTGTAAAAGACCTGAATAGAAGAAAAATTCTAAGAGAGGATTTTCTCTGTCTTTGTGATTATATTTGACCTGGCCACTGACCTTCTCTGCCCTTTGGACCTGGACTCAGTTTGGAGCTTACACCTATGGCTCTCTTGCTTCTCTGGCCTTCTGACTGAAGATCTATGGAACTCCGAGCTTGCAGAACTGCATGAGTCATTTACTTACAACAAATCTATTGGATCTGTACCTCTGGAAAACACTGGCTTCAAATTAGATTTTTTTTAAAAAATTGAAAGCAAGGTCAAAAATAATAGATTGGGCCAATGCATTAGACAGTACTCTGCTATCTCTGGAAAAAAAAAAGCAAATCTTACTATTTTATATTCAGATCCTGATGTAGATTCTCCACAAAGCTAGAGAAACTTAAGTATTAGGGCTAATCACTTATTTGGACATCTTCCAAGAACGTGGAAGGATCCTAGCAATGTGTTTATATGCTCATACTTTTGTGTAAAGTTGTCAAAATAAGGGTAATTTTATTATAATTGATTAAAACAACAGAAACACTCCCCATTTACCTTTGTTTCCCATTTAATTTAGTGCTAGTTATATTGAAGTAGCCAGAGGCATTCTTGGGATCTAGTTAATGGGAAATTGAGCTGGGAAATCAATTAATTTGTGTGTCCTAGATATATTTCTTTGGCTTATAGTTGCTGTTGGATACATTTATTTCATTGCTAAGTGTCTGATGTAAGAATGACTTTGAATAATACTCTGACCAATCTTGCTTATCGTCCCAATTTATTACATAAACATCCACAGCCAGCAAGTTGTATTTGAATAAAAACTTTTACCTTGACAAATAACACCAGAAGCACATAGGAAAAGAAGAACAAGGTCTTTGAAGCACAGAGTCAGAAACTTATGCTTATTCTCATGATTTGAAACTGAAAAAAAAAAATCATATGCATTTTTTTTGAAATTATTCCTAAAACATAGCATTCAATCATGATTTTTAAAAGATTTAAAAAATCAAACTATCAAAAATCAAATATTTGTTAAATAGCACTCTAAGAAATATACCCAGCTTTCCCTCTGGAAATAACAAAACATTTCACCATTTCCAGGCATTCCAGAAGGTTGTCAAGCTGCCAATAGAAGTCAGGTTTTGTAATGCCCTGTCTAATGTTGATAGATATAGAGCAAGTAGAGATAGGAGACAGAGATAGATAATATAGAGGGGTACAGATACAGAGGAAGAGAGGGAGAGAAAGACAAAAACAGAGACAGAGAAACAGATTTTTAACCTTTCCTCTGAGAGATAAAATAGCAGGACTTGATTCCTGGGAAAGAATAAATCAAGATGGGAAAACAAAACAAAAACTAAAACAGAACACACACAAAAAAATGCCCTGAAAGAAAGAAAATCTGGGCTAGGATCTGATTTTATGTAGTAAAGAGTATAGAGTTCCAGGAATATGGAGAGCCAAATTGATCAGAAATAATTTTGGAATACACTTGTATTATTGAAAATAAGAATTTGAAAATTTTGTTGGAAACTTAGTGGAAGTAAGTTGAGGCTGTAAAACACAATGCCAAAGTGTTCATAAGTCCTAGCTTTAAGATCCAGAACTTGGCCAAAGATCCACTTTCACCAAATCTCATTGTGCAGCTTCATAGGAATAAGTAAATAGAGGGATTAGATAGAAGATTGAGGTGAAGACCACTAATGAGGAATACATTTATGAGAACTGGTATTTTCTTATTCTGAACTTGAAGATGATCTAGATTTTTTGAGAATTTTTATTGAATGACTAATTTAACTATATCTCACACTGTGTCTTTAAATATATTTCAATTGTGATTAGGAATCTAGTTTTTTTTTTTTTTTAATGTGTAGAGAGTTTCCCCAAACATGATTCTATGATCACTAACATTAAAAACATTGGCTATATCTAAACTCCTGGAACCAGCTCCAACTTTCTGGGGGTAGAATTCAGAATCTACATTTTTGTTGTTGTTGTTGTTTGTTTATTTGCTTGTTTTTTACAATAGTAGGTGCAATTCATCAAAATTAAATGAAAATACTACACATAAATTATCAATGTTAAGCAATACCTGACTATATCAAAGGTATCATCATAAAATATAAATTAGAAAAAAAATTCATATTGGAATTTTTTCATACACAAAGTATTAATTTAGCTATCATTATTATTTTGTATGATATTTTAATATGTTAAAATGAAAACAGAGAAAAGACAATATCATTAAAGATTAGTTTATATTCTAATCAAATAATGTATTTCTTTCAATTTAATTTTGAGAAGTTGTGGGCTAAGCTTCTTTTAGAGAAAACAAAGAAAATTAAGATAATATTATACACTAAGAAAAATAAAACTTCTGAGGGAAAGAAAAACAGACTAAGTTCCAAAATATGGCAGCAACAAGCAACTCTGGGACTGTCTAAGAAATCTGTACAGCTGATATGATCAACTTCAGGGAAATAAGATTGCAATTTCCAGGGTTGCGGGATAATTTAGAAGTCCTTTACTTTATATTAAGTTCTAAATGTCCTTGACTATATTTTTAAGCTTGATTTTTTTTTACTTGTTTAAGTTATCATCTCAATAAGCTCATCTTATAAGAAAAAAAAAGATAGGGCAATCTAATAGCACTAATTTCTGCATATTTCAGTCACTGTGAATCAGAAATGGCCATGTATACAGTAAATTATTGATGGTGGGGTAGATAGAGAGATAGAACCATTACTTCTTTAGCTATTTTTAAGAATGATTGATTCTAACATAGCTGCAGAAGTTACTACAGTGCCCTTAATATATTAAATAAAAAAAAAACTGATTCTTGAATATCATCCTAACACACTAACTCCATTACATTCACTTGAATAAAACAAACAAAAAAAGTCAAGTCTAGAGGTGAACAAAACTACACCAACAGTGATGTATGTTTTAATACATGTGCAATGATGCATTTTAACACGACCACCCCTTGGTAGAAATCATTTCACATAATGAACTTTAGGATATGTTGCTTCAAATCCACTGTGCTTAACTGATAGTCCATAAATTCTCTGTTGGAAATATCATGGTCTGCAGTGGGTTCCAGTTAATTGGCACATCTCAGTGGAAATTGAAATATGCCAATTAGACAATGATTATCTCATTTAAATACATAATTGCTCTTATGAACTATCAGATACATATAAAATTACAATGGATTTTTGAAATGCAAAACATTGACCAAATTGTATATGTACATAATTAAGACAAATTAGAAATGCAGATGCTGGGCATGATAAAAAGCATTATCATCAAGGAATAGTCCCATTTTTTGTGTGCAGCAGTTTAATGACTATCATAATCCATCTGGTCAACACAAACCCAAAATACACCTAATAACAACAGTCAAAATATGAATTTCAAATATACATTAATATTCTACACTAATATTATTTAAGAAATCCACCAAAGCCAAAAGCTGTACAGAGTTTCTGCTTTTTCATACTAAAAAGTGTTCTTAATTAAGATAACTTTTGGCAGTGAATAATTTCTGATGGCAAGGACAAAATAATGATTTTTTACAATTTCAAGATAATTTTTATGTATGTAAGAGTACACATCAACAGGATGTTCCTACAATTAATACTAAGATTATTAATATGGGCAAGTCTTTTTCATGCATAAATGTATTTGCTAGAAAGAATCTTCATAACATTGAGGATATCAAGGAAAAATAAGATATTCAGAGCTTCTCTAGCTATTAAGGCATTAATATGATTTACCAATAATTCTGCCCTTATTTCATTACAAAACTTAAAATGTATGTCTTTGACAATATATGTATACTGAGAGTGCTTGTGGTATTACAAACAAAAAAAGGACGATGTCCTAGTGATTTTTAAATTAAAATAATTTTAGGCAATAATAAATTATAATTTTTGTGCTATTTACTTATAAACATGTGTATATGTATTAGAAAAATAAATTTTACAAGCAATTAAATAGCTTAAACAAGTATTAGTTAATAATATTCTTTAAATATTCAAGCCCAGAACCCAAACAAAATATTAAACAGAAAACCTTAATACAATAACCAATTAATTTTCATTTGTATAATAAATATACACATTATTTAACTTCTTTATTTTTAGTTATCATTTATCAAGTACTTAAAACATTTTAAAATTACTGAAAAATACTGAAAACATATGATTAATTACATGATAAATCAGGTTTTTTAGTTTTATATTTTACAAAATATTTCATTAAGCTTCATAATTTCTTTTTTATTTCTATTTATATCATAGATTATTTCTTTAGAAAAAAATCTTAAAATGTGAAATTAATTGATCAAATATAAAAAATTCAATAATTTTAACAAAAATATTAGGTCCAGAAACATTTTTGAATCAATTTATAGTCTCAAAAAAGTGAATATTTCTGTTTTTTCTGATAATTAGTCCGATAGACACATTATAAAATTACCAGAACTCTCCTATCCTATAGTGTGCACCCCTTGTATGGTCCCCACACCTACTTGCTGGTAGGATCTTGTTAAATTTTTGTCGTTGTTGTTTTTGATTGAACTCAGGGGCACCCAATCAATGAGCCGAGTCTCCAGCCCTATTTTGTATTTTATTTAGAGGCAGCGTCTCACTGAATTGCTTTTTCTTGTGGCTGGCTTTGAACTCTTGATCCTCCTGCTTTAGCCCCAGAGCCACTGGGATTACAGGCATGCACCACTACTCCAGGCTGGGATCTTAATGAAAGGTTATAGTATGGCAGCCTTGAATAGGTTTTGTCATATGCTCAACAGCAATAAATAGTCTTGTGTTAACATTGTATTATGGAAGACTGTCCTAACTCACTGGAAGTGAGGAAGTCAGAAATAAATACTGCTGGCATAGCAAAAGCATATGGTAATGTGAACTGCTTGTGGGAATCAAGTTAGAAAGAGCTGAGGGCAGCCTCTGGGAATGAAAATGGGCCCCATCCACAGCCAACATGAGGAGTCTCTCAGTCATAAAGCTGCATGGAACCAAAGTCTGCACAAGGAAAATGGCCAGCCAACTCTTAGATATCTGCTTTTAAGAATGCAAACAGAGAACCCCACCAACCTATGCCTGGGGTCCTGACTCATAGACACACCAAAATAGTAAATTGTGTTATTTTATGCCGCTAAGTTTGTGACAGTATTTTATGTCACAGTTGAAAACAAATACACTTGCCATAACTGTCAATTTTAAATTAGTGTCAAATAAATAAATACCATCATTTGAGTTTAATTTTCACTTCTTTGAATTCTTGTGATATTCATACCTCTTATTTGGGCATTCAAGAATTATTTTTTAGTTAAGTTCCTCTTACTTTTATCATCTCTGAATTTTTTCTTTTAGGCGCTTTAAAAATTATGGTTATTATATGTGATAAAATTTTTCCACATTCCATTTAAAATTTTCTTTTTAAATTGTTTATCAATTTTTGTAGATAAATTTTGTTTTAAATTATAAGTTTTTGTATTCTGGATTATTATTGCTTGTATTGACACATAAAAAGTTCCCTAAATTTGAAATTATATTTGATGGATTTGCTATTAGATCATTTATATTTTATTATTGAAATTTACACTATAAAGTGTAATGGAAGATTCAAGTGTTGATTTTTCAGTCAAAATGTTTTCAGATTTAAGATTATTTCTCATATTTTCACTTTATTTTTTCACTGTTCAAAATAAAACTTATTACATACCAACTCTGGAAGTATTCTCCCCCATCTCCCATCCTCCCTGCTAAACACAATGACTGTGCTCTTCAAACACTTGTTTCATGAACTGAAAATTATCTGCAGACACTACGTCTGACATTTTGCCTTTTTAAATCTGCCTGTCCTTTGAAAACCTTTCAAAAATATAAAACTAAAACCCAAAACACCTCCACACAATAAATATTGATGCTTGTGTTACATCCTAAAGAACTCAGGGTTGGAATATGGACTAGGTCTCTTTCTCTTTCCACATGACAGTTGGCAAAGCAGTACCTGACTACTTTCATAGAAAATTTCCTGCTCCTTTGAGTCTTATGCCATTCTTCTTCATTCTCTTCAATGCCTCCATTTACCTCCTCCATCCCTGCATGCTGCTCTTTGAAAAACATTAACACTGGACCCAATTCTCCCTTGCCACATTTCCTGTTACTATTCAAGTTTTTGGAACATCCATGTGCATGGCTCATCTAACAACCTAGGACATTTATTTTTAAATTTCTTCATATATAATAAACTTATATTTTAATTCCCTGTAAT